>NW_027394415.1:0-37482 GCF_049309525.1 Garra rufa | reverse complement strand
ATGTGGGCCGTGAGCGAGGCAGTCGAGAGAAGAGGGAAGTCAGCAGACTGAAGATGATTTATGCTGTCATGCTTAAAATGTGAAATACAGTAGAAGTGTCCGCAGGGACAGAGAGAGATCTGCTCTTCGCTTCAGGGGTTTAGATACCTTACTTTCCCCCATGAGAGTGTTCACTACGTCCTCTTCCCCCCTCTCTCTCCCTCTCTCTCTCTCAGGAGAGTCACTCGTGACTCTTTTCCGGCTCAGTCAGTCTCTCAAGAAACACTGGCGGCCCACCAGAGAAGAGCCCTGACTAATATGTGTTCAGTTATTCATTTTATCTCTCTCCATTTGTCTCTGTATCTCTTTCACTCTCTGAGAAAATGAGAGCTGATGCTTGTAATGAGCTTAAAATACAGACCCGACCGACAGGCTCCTCAATAACCTCAAAGCTGCTTCAACCTACCATGTCGACTCTAATTTAGCACAGCATCAACCACCAGATATTTTA
The DNA here is from genome assembly GCF_049309525.1 of Garra rufa. NCBI lineage: Eukaryota > Metazoa > Chordata > Actinopteri > Cypriniformes > Cyprinidae > Garra > Garra rufa. Next base: position 36,992 of record NW_027394415.1, on the reverse strand, counting down.
AAACCATAGGACTTGATGAGCATGACAGTGTATGAAATACAACACCGCACAGAGCCACACAAACGCACACACACAGATTGGTGAGATGGGAAATTAACACTGTAACACATCTTGGATCAAGTAAATACTGCAAGAAAACAACCAAAGATATATATTTTTATAAGTTCTAACACACAAATAGAGAATCTCAGCACATCCTTTAAATAATCCACAATTTGATTTGTTTTAAGATAAACTAATTGTTCATATAATTGTATATAATTATAAATAGCAATACAGTTGTTTAAAATATGGCATAATAACTAAGAAAAAGAATACAGTTGAAGTCAAAAGTTTACATACGCCTTGCAGAATCTGCAAAATGCCTGCAGTTCTTTAAAAAAATCCTTGCCACAAATTCTTTTCTTTTTTTGTGTATTTGAACCCTTTCGAGCAATAAATGTACGATTTTGAGATCCATCTTTTACACTGAGGACAACTGAGGGACTCATATTCAACTATTAAATAAGGTTCAAACGCTCACTGATGCTCCAGAAGGAAACGCGATGCATTAAGAGCCGGGGTGAAAACCTTTGAACAGAATGGAGATATGTACATTTTTTTTAATTTTGCCTAAATATAATATTTTTTTCATTTAGTACTGACCTTCAGAAGCTACAAAAGATACTTACATGTTTTCAAGAAGACAAAATAAGTTAAATTCACCCTAATCTTTAAATTCCAAAAGTTTTCACCCCCCAGCTCGTAATGCATTGTGTTTCCTAATGAAGCATCAGTGAGTGTTTGAACCTTCTGTAATAGTTGCATATGAATCCCTCAGTTGTCCTCAGTGTAAAAAGCTGGATGTCAAAATCATATAGTCATTGTTGGAAAGGGTTCAAATACAGACAAATGATGGAAAACCAAAGAATTTGTGGGACCTGATTTTTCTGAAGAACAGCGGGCAGTTAAACTGTTCAGGACAAACAAGAGACCCATGAACAACTATCACTAAAAAACAAACAAACAAAAACACAGCTGTGGATCATTCAGGTATTAAGATTCAAGTGTATGTAAACTTTTGATAAGTTTTTTATAAATTCAATTATTATTTTCTCTTGTGGGCTATGTGAAATATCTTATTCAGGTCAGTACACAATAAAAAATAACATGCATTTTGCACGATCCCTTTTATTTAGTTAAAATAATTACCATTTTGCAGATTCTGCAAGGTGTATGTAAACTTTTGACTTCAACTATAACTTCAGGCACAACATTTACAATAGTATTGTAAGCTAATTTTAAAAAAGACATGCAAACTATCACCTCCATTTTTTGACCATGAACACCTTTTTTTTCTCTCCACAGTTAAGTGTAAGACAAAAGATCAATAGTTGTGTGTGTGAAGCATCCCGAGAGGTGCGGGTAGAGAGCCACTTCTGGAAGGCCAAGGTCCCCCATCATTTTTTCTGTCCCTGCTGTCTCTCTCGTTCTCTTCCAATATGAGTACTCTTGAATGAAGGTTAAACCCACAGCAAAGTTACAGAAGAAAAAGCCTGTTCTTCAGGCTGTGGGTTTTGACACAGAGCGGATAAAATCTTTAGTGTAGATCGTGTCATGTTCAAGCTGCAAGTGTAGTTGAAATCATGCCTTGAATGCTAAATGACAGAGCCTGGACCAAAAGCATTACACGTTTTACACTACACCTGACAGGGGAGCAAAATGACAGCTTTGCGTCAGTGTGATAACAAGCAAATGCTCTTCAAGGAAAGCTTGAGGTTAAGACTTGTATGGCTTAATATAACATAAATGATGTCTTATACTGAAATACGTAGAAGAAAACCCATAAAAGATGTACGTTATTTAAAAAATCCACATCATTTTATATATATTTTGGGCTGTGGGGGGAGTGCAATTATTTGTAAAATGGTTGCACTCGGTGAGCTACTGGAGCTACCTGTTGCTATTTTTACCGCAACACATCTCGGAATAGACAACTTGGCAAATAATATACTGTCTCAAAGCTTCGTGAAGCTTTTTGTATGTGCACTAAAGAAGGTCTTTAAAGTCTGTGAAAGCAATACAAAGACATAAGAGTTCATAGTTTGGCTGGTTACCATGGTCTAGTTAGTCCTTGCTGGTAGACAACATAACTACAGAATCTTTTTTCATTGACAGCCATTCAAAAGTAGCCATTGAGATCATAGATATGTATATGTAGCTTCCGCATTCGACCAATCCAGACATGTTGATATGCCCGCCATCTTGGAACGGTCAATATGTTGTGACCCACAGTTAAAAGTCATTGAGTTTTCCAAGATGCTAAAACACTGCACAGCCTCTGCTTGTAAAAAAAACTCCCAAAGAAATGGGATAAGCTTTCACAGTGAGAATGCGTTATTGTATTGTATTGCATTGTATTGTGTTGCATTGTATTGTGTTAGTTTAACAAAATTATTTGCTTAAAGAGATAGTTCACCCAAAAATGAAAATTCTGTCATTTATTACTCACCCTCATGTCGTTACAATCCCGTAAGACCTTCATTCATCTTTGGAACCCAAATTAAGCTATTTTTGATGAAATCCAACAGCTTTCTGACCCTACATAGACAGCAATGCAACTGACACATTCAAGGCCCAGAAAGGTAGTAAGGACATTGTTAAAATAGTCCATGTGACATCAGTGGCTCAACCGTAATGTTATGAAGCTACAAGAATACTTTTAGTGCACAAAGAAAACTAAAATAATGACTTTATTCAACATTTTCTTCTGTTCCGTGTCAGTCTCCACCAGTGTTCATTTTGTAAACGAAGACAACGATGAAAAATAATTATTAATGAACATTTGTTCAGTGACTAAGATGAGACGTTGACAAGCTAAAAATTATCTGATGATAAAAACTATGACGAAATTTATGCAGCATCTTCGTTAACAAGATGAGATTGTTATTTGAGGACTACTGGACATTCAAAATACATCCTATAGGCTAAGTTAACTGTCTTATCTTTCAAAATGTGCGTCCTTGTCATTGGATCATAAGGGGCATTTGCATATCTAGTCTCAGTATGACAACCGCAGTGGACGGATTGGCTACCAAAACACAAATCAGCGATCTGAAACAATGGCCTCAGCACCCGAGGGGTTAGGGATAGGGTAACCAGACATCTCTTTTTCTCAGGGAGTCACAATTCTTTTGTCGATTAACCTAAAGTTAGTGAAGGCAGGATCGTGCTGATAGACAAAAATGGGTAACACTTTATAATAACGTTCAGTTGTAAGTCATTTATAAGTGGTTAGTTAATGATAAAATAATGATTTGCAAAACATTCATAAATGTTTAATAAGCAATATGCTAACAATTTGTGTATGTTTTGTTAATTCATTTACAAGTAATTTACAAGTAATTAGTTAATGATGAACTAATCATTTACAAAACATGACTATGCATTCATAAAGGATTAATAAATGATATGTTAGTATTTTTGTTTTGTAGATTAAGTTATAAATCATTTACAAGTGATTAGATAATGATAAACTAATAATTTACAAAACATGATTATACATTCACAAATGATTTTTAAGTAATACGCTAACAATTGCAAATCTGTTATCTTAAAAAAATAGCATATCATAAAATTAAACAGATCCTTTGTAAGTGGTTAATATGTTACTAGTTAATATATTATTTGTCACTTAAAAATAATTAAAATATCAATCATTTAAATGTTTATCCTTCACTGAAGATCGCATCATGAATACATCATTTACAAATCTTTCTGAATCCCCTAATCTAAAGTGTAAACAATTCATCAGTTGTAAATGTTTTACTCATTATTCAAAGGTCTTTCACCCAGTGTGTATACCCACCTGATACCCACACAACCTGGAACCGGCAGGTTTGTAAAACATTTACAACTGATGAGTAGTTTACACTTTAGATTAGGGGATGCAGAAAGATTTGTAAATGATTTATTCATGCGTTTACACAACAGCTTTTGAATACTTTGAAGTGTGTACTGCATTGTAAGGGCTGACTGGTGAGGGTAAAGATGTCTTCTCTGGCAAACATGAGCAGGGCCCAAATGACGCACTATACACTCTGCACTTATTCACTATGCACTTATGCACTATGCTGTCACAGGGAGGGTCAGAGACGTGCGGATCCATTTGCAGCATTTATTAAAGACAAAACAAACACACAGGGGCAGGCAGAAATCGTAGTCAAAAACAGGCAGAGAGGTCGGGGCTGGCAGCGAGAATCAAACACGGGAGGGAGTCCAGGAATCAAACACACGGGAAAACAAACACGGGAAGAAACGCTCAGAATTACGACCATGAGGAAAGATAAGACTTCGCAAAGTGGCTGTGTGTGTGAGAAGCTTAAATGCAGTCAGTGTGATGAGGAACAGATGTGTGCAGCAATCAGTGCAGTGGGTCACGAGGAGCAGGTGTGAGCAGTGATTGGTGCAGTGGCTTGTGGGGGATGAAGTCCAAGATGTGTAGTGCAAGAGTTTGTGATGACAGGAGAATGGAGACTCAAATGGTGACAGAGCCCCCCCCCCCCAAGGAGCGGCTTCCAGACGCTCTAACCACCTAATGAAACCGGAGGGTGGTGGAGCGGAGGCGGAACAGGGGGAGGGATGGAGGGCCAGGTCCATGTGGGGGTAATGGAGCTATGGACTGAGGCGGAGCCGACGGAGGGAGAAGCCATGGTGGAGGAAAGGTTGGCTCCTCCATGGGGCCGACCGACGGAGGTGGAGCCGGTGGAGCCCGAGGCGGAACCGGAGAGTCGATGGTCCTGGGCGATACAGAGGATCCGGAGGGCCAAGGCGGAACCCAAGGCTCTGGCGACCAAGGCGGAGATGGAGGTTCGGAGTTACGCGGCGGAGCCGGAGCGACAGAGGACCGAGGCTGTGCCCATGGGAGGGAGGAGGTCCACAGAGCCGGTAGGACGGAGTGACGAGGCGCAGCCGGAGGAGTAGAGTCCAGAGGCGAAGGTGGGGCGACGACTGACCAGGGCGGAGCCGGAGGGACGATAGAGCCCGGTGGAGCTGGTGGACCGACGGCCGACAGCGGAGACGAGGGAGCAGAGAGCCGGGGTGGAGCCGCAGGTTCGGAGGGCCGAGGTGGAGTCCAGGACTCTGAGGCTGGAGGCGATGGTGAGGGATCCTCTAGCCAGGGCACCGATGGAGACTGGCAGACCCACGGCAACTCCTCTGCACCGAAGGTGGGTTGAAGATGAGCCGAGGGACTGTCAGGAGACAGAGGTGGTGGGACTGGAGCAGTAGGGAGGGTGGGTGGGAATTTAGACAATCCATACATGGCCTCCGTGGCCAGAACCGGGCAGACAGGAATCTCAGGAAGGCTGGGCGGAACCAGCATAGGCTCTGGACGACTGGACGGAACCGGCGGAGGCTCTGGGAGGCCGGGCGGAACCGGCGGAGACTCTGGGAGGCCGGGCAGAACCGGCGGAGACTCTGGGAGGCCGGGCTGAACCAGCGGAGGCTCTGGAAGGCCGGGCTGAACCAGCGGAGGCTCTGGAAGGCCGGGCTGAACCAGCGGAGGCTCTGGAAGGCCGGGCTGAACCAGCGGAGGCTCTGGAAGGGCGGCCATCTTGCGAACAGACTCTAGAAGGGAGGCCATCTTGTGAAAAGACTCTAGAAGGGAGGCCATCTTGCTTACAGACTCATGTGAGGCAGCCATCTTGGCCGGGAACTCAGGAACAGAAGCCATCCTGGCAACAGGCTCAGGAGGGGCGGCCATCTTGTGAACAGGCTCAGGAGGGGCGGCCATCTTGTGAACAGGCTCAGGAGGGGCGGCCATCTTATGCTGTGGCTCTGAGCTGGAATTTACTGTGGGAAGATGGTCCTCCTCCACAATTCCCACAGTAAAAGGAGAGCCACACAACAAAAGAGCAAGATCCATATAATATTGCAAGGTCCAGCCAGGTTCAAACATTGGCATGAGGGAAGCCAATGGCTCTAAGAGTCCTCCACGGAAGAAAATCATCAGGCATTGATCATCCATAGAAGACAGATTTGCCAATTCAATAAAGTCCCTAGCATAATCCTCAATAGTCCGCTCACCCTGCTTGAGACGCATGATCTGTACAGTGGGGTTCGTGCTGGAACCGGATGACACCATACTAGCTGCTGGATCCTTGTAGCGGCGAAGTCTTCTGTCACAGGGAGGGTCAGAGACGTGCGGATCCATTTGGAGCATTTATTAGAGACAAAACAAACACACAGGGGCAGGCAGAAATCGTAGTCAAAAACACGGGAGGGAGTCCAGGAATCAAACACACGGGAAAACAAACACGGGAAGAAACGCTCAGAATTACGACCATGAGGAAAGATAAGACTTCGCAAAGTGGCTGTGTGTGTGAGAAGCTTAAATGCAGTCAGTGTGATGAGGAACAGATGTGTGCAGCAATCAGTGCAGTGAGTCACGAGGAGCAGGTGTGAGCAGTGATTGGTGCAGTGGCTTGTGGGGGATGAAGTCCAAGATGTGTAGTGCAAGAGTTTGTGATGACAGGACAATGGAGACTCAAATGGTGACATATGCACCATGTAGTGTATCAATTATATAAGGTTATTTTGTGTTTTATAACGCCTTAAACAAACTTTCACAGGAACCTCTTTTTTTTCATACCAATTTCAAATTTGGAATAACTTATTTAGATGTAAGGCTTCAAATTGATATCAAATTTAGGATAAAACCTGTTATGTAAAATATTTATTTTATATAAAATATACTAAAAATTGTACAGTGTAATTTCTTTACTGTAAATTTAAACTTCTGTAATTTGTTAATACTTTATATATTTTTTTAAATTCCACTTCTGCAATAATCTGCTGATTGTTTCCTTTAAAAAGAGACCTAGGATCTGTTTGATTATTTTATTATATGCTATTTTTAAGATAATTAATGACAGATTGGTAAATCGTTAGCATATTACTTACAATAAAATGAACATATCACTTATTAATCATTTATAAACACATAGTCATGTTTTGTAAATAATTAGTTCATCATTAACTAATTACTTGTAAATTAACTTGTAATTGACTTAACAAAACATACACAAATTGTTAGCATATCACTTATTAATCATTTGTGAATGTTTTTTAAATGATTATTTCATCATTAACTAATCACTTATAAAAGACTTACAACTGAACGTTATTATAAAGTGATACCCAAAAATGTAGTTTAATTTGTATCTCTACCCAGAAAACAGATTGTCATAATTTATTCCAGTTTTTTCAAATTCAATCCTTGATTCAAAATAATCATAGGCTTAATTGATTTGGTCTAAAGAGATTAGAATTAACAAAAAAATGCGACCAAATTAAACGTTGATCACTGCAGTTTGACTAAAAGTAATGACTAAAAGTAAAGGCTAAAAGTTGACAAAAATTAAATGACTTTTCGTCGACTAAAACTAGACTACAAGACTCAAATGACTAAAATGTGACTAAGACTATTAGGCATTTTCATCTCAAGATAAAGACTAAGACTAAATCAAAAATGCCTCCGCTGGATGTTCTATGTAGGGTCAGAAAGCTTTTGGATTTCATCAAAAATATCTTAATTTGTGCTCTGAAGATGAATGAAGGTCTTACAATTTTGGAACGACATAAGGGTGAATAATTAATGACGGAATTTTTAGGGTGAACTAACCCTTTAAATCTAACGTAACTATGTATGCAGACACACAGTCAACTTGCTCTTCAGTTTTTACGGACCGGCTTAACCATTCAGTATGTTTTTGGATATTTTAATAAAAAAATCTTACATATTGTGCCTTTAAGGCTTAAAACACTTTTATAAGGAATTTTGAAAAAGCCTATGGAGAAAACTAATGGGAAATATTGCTAACTATGTTTTTGCAGTGAGAGTCTTGCTATTTGAGAAAGACCCCAAACTCTAAAAATGCTGTTTTATCACCTGTACTCTGTTTTGTCTGCAAGCTAGTTGCTAACCTGGCATCATTTCCGCTCTCTTTGCTTTGGTAAACCCTTTGACGGCTCGTCATCTCTACCACTGTTTACTGAATGTTAATTAGCGTCGAATCATTTGAATAATTTATGCTTCTCAATTATAGCAACATCCACCTTGATTTACCTGACAGAACATCTCTTGTCACACCAACCCCAATCATCCCATTACATTCATCGGGAACGCTTCACTAATCTTGCGTTTCGTTAAGATGCTGAAAACGTGACGAAAACCAACTTGGCGTAACGACAATTGATCTTAAACAGAAACTAAAACAATCTTAAGACAAATTGCTGTTTGCCTCACCAGATGTACACTTTGGAGCTGAACCCTGCTGAAAAAACCAACATATGCTGGTTAGGTATGTTTTGGTGCTGGGATGCTGGTTTTAGCTGGTATATGCTGGTCCTTTGCTGGTTTATGCTGGTCCCTTGCTGGTTTTTGCTGGTTTATGCTGGTCATGTTGCTGGTTAATGCTGGTCCTTTGCTGGTTTATGCTGGTCCTTGACCAGCAACATGACCAGCATAAACCAGCAAAGGACCAGCATAAACCAGCAAAGGACCAGCATAAACCAGCAAGGGACCAGCATAAACCAGCAAAGGACCAGCATATACCAGCTAAAACCAGCATCCCAGCACCAAAACATACCTAACCAGCATATGCTGGTTTTTTCAGCAGGGAACACTCACATTTTTCCTCCTTTAATTAAACTAACCAAGTTCAGTTAAAGCAGGCAACGTGAACATATGCAAAATGCTGCCCAACGCGACTCAATCCAGCGGGCTGCTAATATGCTGGGTGATTAGCGCGCACTACAGGTGTGCTAGCTAGTTGAGGGGAAGCGTGCAGCGCTTGGCTTCATTCTTCTCCGGGTCTGGCCACTTATTACAACGTGCAAGTCAGGGCCGTTCATTCACTCCGGCAACATCCATCTGCTCCGGCATTAGTGGCTAAATTAGCCGCTTAATGTTGCGTATTTGTTTAAGTAATTGGCTGGTAATTAATAACCTGAAATGCTGCAGGCTCACAGTTTGAGAAGTTTTAGGTGCCTCTTCTGAGACAATGGCATTTAGTCGTAATCTCATTAGTATTTGTAAGCATTTGGAAGTAAAGTGTGCTAGCACACATATATTAATATATGTTTGAATAGCTGGTGAAAACTGTATCAGAATGACTTCTGAAGTATCAAGTGACAATGAAGATAATGATAATTAGATTCTGTCAATGCACACACACAAAAACACATACACACCATAAGTATATGAATACAAATGAGATCAACCTACAGAGAGGTTCTTTAAGGTAACTAACTTGTACACTTGTCAGTTCAAACTGTGAGGGGTTTAACATTTTACAGACTTGAAAAAATAGGATCATCATATCAGACTTGGCAGAAGAAAAGAGAAGGAGAGAAATCCAACTATTTTTCGCAAGGTAGGGTGTGTAGCGTGTAATTTGTTTGCTGTGCCCTTGGCAGTTAGGGTTTGGAAAGCAGATCTCGCTGGCATACTTCCTTCTGCTACTTTGGAAAGATCTGCCAGTGAGGTGGGAATTGCTGAATTAGCGCCATATTAAACCTTGACACTAATGACTGTGTTCAGAGGTTGTTTTTTTTTTATAAATATTTGATGTATCATCATCTATGGAATAGCGGGGCATGAGGAAGTGAGGGAATGAGCAAGAGAGATGTTGGGGAGAGAGAGATTTAGAGAGAACGAGACACACAGAGTGTTAAAACAGCATCGCACTGGACTTTACACTGCAGCTGCTGTCGGATTAGTATTTCTGGAATCATTACCATCTAATTATAGAAAATTTGGGGGTATTCATATTCATAAATATTTGTTTTTGAATCTCTTATGCTCACCAAGGCTGCATTTATTTGATAAAAAAATACAGTAAATACTGTGAAATGTTGTTACAATTTAAAATAGCTTTTGTATTTTAATAAAATTTAACTTATAACTTATTCATGTGATGTCTTAAGTGTCACATAATCCTTTTGAAATCATTCTAATATGCTAATTTGATACTCCAGAAACTTTTCTTTGCTTTGGTTAGTATTTTTGTGGAAATCTGGCCTTTTTCAAAAGGATTCTTTGGTATCTTTGGAAGGTGTTCTAAGCTGCAAAAAATATTTTCTTACTTAGATTTTTTGTCTTGTTTCCAGCCATAATATCTAAAAATTCTTAAATCAAGAAGGATTTTCTAGGCAAGTAAAAACTGTCTTGTTTTCAGAAAAAAAGAAGTCAAAATTAAGTGAAGCAAAATAATCTACCAATGGGGTAAGAAAAATAATCTTATTTCAAGCAGAAAACTAGATTATTTTGCTTACCCCATTGGCAGATTATTTTGCTTGTTTTAAGCAAACTCGTTTAATTTAAACTTCTTTTTTTCCGAAAATAAGACAACAATTTTTACTTGTCTAGAAAATCCTTCTTGATTCAAGATTTTTTAAATATTATGGCTGGATTCTTTGCAGTGTAGGAAATTTAACAGCACTTACTTGAAATATAAATCTTTTTTAGTATGGAAAAGTAATGTCTTTACTGTCATTTTTATTTAGTTAGTTTTTTTTTATACTATGCTTGAGAACACGTTTAATATTTGAAATATGCTTAAAAACTGTCCTTTGTTACTTCTATTAGGATAACTTTAAATAGAACTAAGCAGTTACCTTGAAATTTAGGAAATTGTAGGTTGTTCTCTAATTTTGAATATGCATTTACCCAGAAATGGCACTATAAATTAAAGAAGTCAACTTCCAGACCAAAGATTTACAGAAAATGTACTCACCCCCTTGTCATCCAAGATGTTTGTGTCTTTCTTTCTTTAGCCATAAAGAAATTATGTTTTTTGAGGAAAACATTTCACGATTTTTCTCCATAATGTGGATTTCAATGGTGCCCCTAAGTTTGAACTTCCAAAATGCAGTTTAAATGCAGCTTCAAAGGGCTCTAAACGATCCCAGCCTAGGAATAAGGGTCTTATCTAGCGAAACGATTGGCTAACCATTGGCTAAAAATACAATTCATATACTTTTTAACCTCAAACGCTTGTCTTGTCTTTTTCCTGTTCAAGAAAGTTAGGGTATGTTGAAAAATCTCTCATCTCATTTTCTCCTCCAACTTCAAAACCACATTGCTATTTTACCTTTTTTTGTAAAGGGTGTTTGATGTCTTTGCATGTTCACTTTGCAAACACTGGGTCAGTACTTCTGCAGCGATGTAGGGCGATTTTGAAGTTGAGGGAGAAAATGAGATGAGAGATTTTTCAACATACTTTTAACCGTCTTGAACCGGGAAAAACAGAGTTCAGCCAGACTTAGACAAGACGAGTGTTTGAGGTTAAAAAGTATATACATTGTATTTTTTTTTTTTTTTTAGAAAAGAGCTGATCGCTAGATGAGACCCTTCTTCTTTTTTCGTTTAGAGCCCTTTGAAGCGGCATTTAAACTCCATTTTGGAAGTTAAAACTTGGGGGCACCATAGAAGTCCATTATACAGAGAGGAATCCTGAAATGTTTTCATCAAAAAACATAATTTATTTTTCGACTGAAAAAAGACATGAACGTCTTGGATGACAAGGGTGAGTATATCTGTAAATTTTTGTTCTAAAAGTGAAATTCTCTTTAAAACACCACCATATATCCAGCAAGTTGTCAAAAACTCTACTGAAACAGCATCTATAGTCACCCAAAAAATATTTACAGATGGGGAAAAAGTGGTAGTGCCTTCGGCAACTTTAGCTGCCCAGGGGCTGAGCACATATAGTGCTACTTACTTTAAGAAATGCAGATGGAAGTGATAAAGATACCTGGGTTTCACACGGTAAGTCACATTCATGAGAATTCCCTTTGACACCACTATGTGGGCTAAACTCAACATCTAACTTTTCATTTGAAAGATAGAACAAGGTTAGGTGACACAAGGCTGTCCTCAAGTTTTTTTTTTGTTGAAGTGGCACTTTTTCAATTTGTCATTGAAAGATGAACAGGCAATAGGATTTACATTAACGGAAAAAAATAACCAGGTCACCTTTTCCAGCTCTTTGAAACACATCTGTTTGAATAGTAATAAGCCAAGTCGCAATGCTACTGTATCTAATTTTAAATCTGACAAAAATACAATAAGCACACATGCAGAGCGTAATGAATACCACTCGTGAAAAAAATAATCCTGGCAGGTTTTACCCTTGTAAATTACCGAGGGAGACATCCGATTCTGTGTGAAATTCTAATCCATATTGATTCAGTCAAGCCACCGATAAGAACGGAGATAAATATTCTTAGTTATTAAAGGAAAAGCCCCGGGCAATTACTAGTGTGATGGCTTAAGCTATTAATTGGAGTTGAGTTATCAATGGTCGGAAGCGAGAGAGGGAATAATCAGTTCGTATAACCTTGCGAGCGTGACAGTGACCTGTGAATATTGTTATAATATAGAACAAACTGTGTATTTCACGAGCTGCACCTCTGTGGCACGAATCCAGCGTGGCAGACTCATTAAAAGTGAGAAACTCACAGAATGCGGCTTTAAATAGAAAAACAGACATGACCCTCGGAGATCAAGTCCAACTTGAAAGGACTTTTCCTCGCCGTTTTAAAAGAGAAGAAAGTGCCTTTTCATGATGGGTAGTTTGAACTGCATTAGCTTGCATAATTTAAGGTTAATGAGACAACAACCCAGCATGAATATAGAATCTCATCTCGTCTCTCATCTCTGCTACTCCACGACTGTGGGCGTTCATTAAAAAGGGATCGGGCAGAATGTTTTAATGATTTGTGAAACCATTAGAATTTCAGAGCGCTATTACATCACATTCGCATCCATTCCCCAGTGTTTGCCTCTCAAAGAGAAGAAGCAGACTCATTTAACATCCTCTCAAATGTTGGTGGAGATAATTTGCTCTAACTGGGCAAGCAACCCCCCTGAAAACTAAATTATCACTGACTCAGGATCAGTTCCTTGCATTTGTAAGATGAACCTCACAGAATAAGGAGACTTCATAAAAAGTGTCCATGTAAGTGAGGACTTAAAGGTTGAATCATGCAGCGTTATTCTAAGTGTTGACATGATTTTAACTGAAACAGCAAGACAGGGCGTGGCATATCAAGCAGTCCCGCCCGCCTTTTTATAAATAGCCAATAGTGTTTTGCTCATATCACAGCTTGGGCCTGAGCCATTTAGCTCATTAAAGCTGCATTTGACAGCGTATGACTATATCGCTCATCCATATCGCTATAAAATATACAATTCTGTGTAGAATTCAAATGGGTCCGATATGTTTTGTGGTCTGCGGCGACTCATGCATATGATGTCTTTTGTCCCATTGGAAAGCATATTTACACCGTCTAAATCGTTTCCTGTCCCCTATATAGTTCACTACATGCCATTCACCGTACAGTAAATACTAATTATGTGAACAAGCGAACGATTTCAGATGCAGTTTCAGCGTTTCATTGCATTCTAAGAGGCGGGACTCTTCAGATTTTAGAGAGCATTTGATTGGACAGAAAGTTTGTTGATCCATATTGGCGGAAGTTAGAGACTGTACACTTCGAATGCGCATCTTGTAAATGTGAATTTTGTCATTGTTTTAAAAAACTTTAGCTTGTAGATAACCTTAAGGCTAACATATTCATACTAAAAGCCAAAAAAATCCATTTTGATTTCATGGGGACTTTAAGCAGCCTTACTGTTGCTAGATGTCAGTTTGTCTGGTTACAAACGTCAGTGCATAAGTGGATGCGAGGAAATGCCCTCAATGATTAAACAGGGATTCAAAAATCATTACTGTAATTGCATGTTTACTGCACATCTTCAGGGTTATGTTATGGTGGCAATTTAATTTCATAGTGTTCATATTCATAGTTGATGTAACGCAGGACTCGACGACAGCGTGGTAGATCCAATCGCAAGCTTTATTTAGACAGATCGTGGTCAGACAGGCAGGGTAAATATCCAAACAAACAGTAACACGAAGGCAAGACAAAGGCATAATCCAGTAATCAGGCGTGGGTCAAAATCCAATTGAGCAGTCCAAAGTAGCAAAATAACAAAACAGTGAAACAAGGAAAACTATGTCAATGAAACAAAACAGAATAATGGCAATGGCATGAAAACAAGGAAAAACGCTTAGTAGAGTCCACACAGCAAAACAATACTTCGCAAGCAACAGTCAGAGTGGGTAAGGGCTCCCTCTGCTGGCGTGGCGTTACAGAACCCCCCCCCCCCCTCCCAAGACTGTGGAAACTTGCAGGACCTGGGCCGCGAAGCAGTGGCAGACAGTAGAAACTTGGAGGACCTGGGCCATGAAGCGGAGGTGGGCCTGGACTGTGAAGCGATGGCAGACTGTGGAGCAGTGGAAACCATGGCGGGGCCGGCAGAGAAGGAAGCCTTGGCGTTGCAGGCAGAGCAGGAAGCCCTGGTGGAGCAGGCAGAGCAGGAAGCCTTGGCATTGGAGGAGGCCATGGCGGAGCAGGTAGAGCAGGAAGCTTAGGTAGCCAAGGCAGAGCAGGATCATTGGCAGTGGTTAAGCAGACAGTGAGTTCCTCAATGGGTGGTACTCTCTTTTGAGGATCTGCAGTGGGCGCTGCCTCCTCAGGGGGTTCCGCCGTAAACGCCGCCTCCATAAGAGGCATTGGCGCAGCGGACACGTGGACAGACAAGGCCTTCAGAGTAGACTCGTGGACAAACTCATGGACCTACGAGGCTTCTGGAGCAGACTCATGGACAGACAAGGCCTCTGGAGCAGACTCATGGACAGACGAGGCCTCTGGAGCCGACTCGTAGACAGTCGAGGCCTCTGGGATGCAGTGTGCAGCCCACACACTTAAGATGGCTATGGCCATCACAGGCAGTGCAGTGGTTAATGGGATGCCCACCAGGCTGGAAGGTGTGAGGCTTCAGGCTTCAAACTCGGGGGCACCATAGAAGTCCATTATATGGAGAGAAATCCTGAAATGTTTTCCTCAAAAAACATCATTTCTTTACGACTGAAGAAAGAAAGACATGAACATCTTGGATGACAAGGGGGTGAGTACATTCATATCTGTACATTTTTGTTCTGAAAGTGAACTACTCTTTATAAAGGCAATGTTTAAGAATATGAAATACTGCCTACAATAGTGCCCATTTTTCTGACAATGTATGATGATATGACAAAATGTTTGCTAATTATGTATTTGTAAGTGAACCTCTGCATGCACACATGCTGTGATTATGTTTATTCAGCAGAACAAAGTGAAGTTGACAGGGCAGTATAAAATCTGTGGTATGTGCAGACAGATTCCTGAATTTTTCATATGTAAGAGCATATCATCAGCATAATGTGATATGGATCTGCTTGCTGAGGGCTGTCAGACAGGAAACCAACTGTGTTTGTCAACCAGACTGACCTTCTCTAAACAGCAACCAACACTCTGTTAACTGATTATCCAGAATTAGAGGAATGGTTTACTCAAAAATGAAAATCACCCCATGATTTACTCACCCTCAAGTCATCCAAGGTGTATACGGCTTTCTTCTTTCAGACAAATACAATCAGAGTTATTTAACAAATATCTTGGCTCTTCCAAGCTTTATAATGGCAGTGAATGGGTGCTGAGATTATGATCAATAAAGTGCATCCATCCATCATAAAAAGTACTCCACAAGGCTCTGTTGGGTTAACAAAGGCCTTCTGAAGTGAGTCAATACGGTTGTGTATGGAAAATATCCATATTTAAAGCTTTATAAACTGTAATCTCTAGTTTATAGTTTATTATAATGAGTGTGTATCATGTGGCTATTGTTTGGATGTGTTTCCTGCTTTACTCTTCATTAAATCTTGAGTGAAAGTGGATGGCATGGGCACAGACAGGACGGAAGACACAGAGACGACAGTCTTGTAATTCCTCCACTCGCATTAGAATCCACAGAGCCTGTATGTGAGGAAAGGCTTTCCGCTTTCCTCTTAATGACATGGGCGTGCAGATGAGGCGTCATCCCGTGATACAGGCATCCGTAATTGGACGGGGGGGACGAGGTGTCCTAACCCCTCCGCTGTTCCACCAGCCCAACACGACAACTAATCACCTCGCAATTTGCATGGAGAGCTTCGCAAATCAGCCTAAATAATGCTGCACCGGTTTGAGAGATGAGTTTTTAATCTTGGCGAGATGAGATACTGACCCGAGTGTTTTCTTCCCCCTTCGTTTTTTCTTCTTTCAGGTTTTCATTTGCGCTCTCTTCTCATTTTTGCAATGGACTGCTGAATAAATGTGCAGAGGCAGGAGTCTCATCCCACTCCGACAGCGAGAAAAAAACAGGCCTTTAAAAAAAAAATGAAAAAGAAGAAGCCGCACTTGTCCCTGTGAATAAGTCTCCTCTAAAATGCAATCAAAGTGATGACAGATATTTTAGCAGGAGGGAAATATTCCAGTGGAGCCTTTTCAGATGATCAGACAGTTATTCATCTCTCATTGCCCCTGCTTAACCCCTGTAATGGAGAATTTTACAACTGGAAGTGTCTGAAATATCTAGTGGATGTAAGTAATGAGAGCGTTTAGGGGGAATGGCTGCTGTGAGATATATCTGAGGGCCACAGATCTGGCCAAGACGGCAGGGTTATGAGAAGCACCTGTTTGACATGGCTGTTGGATTACAGTGGGAAAGTTTTCAATCGAAAGTTTCTCTAAGAGTTCTTGAGACACTTCATATACTTTATTCTAGCACTAATATGCAAGTTCAAGTCCAGATACAGATTTTTTTTTTAATTACAAATTTGCATAACTGAGCGAAAGGTAGAAAATTAACAAAGTGTAAAATAGACGGAAATCTGGGTTTTAGAAAGTGGAATATTAAAGGGATAAATTACCCGATGATTTACTCATCCTCAACGATCCTAGGTGTATATGATTTTCTTCTTTCAGACGAATACAAAAAAAAAAAAAAAAACGTTATATAAAAAATGTCCTGCCTCTTCCAAGCTTTATAATGGCAGTGAATGGCTGTTGAAATTTTGAAGTCAAATAAAGTGCATCCATTTATCATAAAAAGTGCTCCAGGTGGCTCCAGGTTAAAAAAGGCCTTCTGAAGCAAATCAGTGTGTTTTTGTAAGAAAATATATGAATATTTAAAACTTTATAAACTGTAATCTCTAGCTTCTGCTAACTGCTGTAGGCGCATTCACGAGAGAGTGGTGTTCCAGCGGATGTCGTAGGCATAGTGTAAGCTCCGGTGAGAAGCGACAAATGCGAAAGCTCAGTCGAGAGAGTAAAACATAAAGATTTGTAAAGAAAAATGTTGTAGGATTCATAGCCGAGCTCAAACTAGGCATGTTAACAGTGTTAAGCCGCAACACTGGTTTCGTCACTCGCCCACCGTGGCATCGCCCTCCACAGTCGTTTTGATCTTTTATAAAAATCGTTTAGTTCACTTAGAGAACAGACATTACAATTAAAAACCTATTTTTTATACATCGTGCTGAACAGCAGTCTCACAGATCAGATTTCAATTAGTGAGTCGAGCTGACTGACAAGAAGAGTAAGGTGCGACAGACAAGATGATGGCGGAAGATTTAGTTTCCCAACAAAATGCAAAAGCGCCTGTTTTAAAAATATTTTGGATTTTGCCGTTTATCTACAGTGATTTTGAAAGTTTTTGAAACATTTGTTTCTAATTTATTTGGTTCCAGGCTGTGTTTGCTGGTTTTCAGTTGTTTAAATGAAAACATTGTTTTATATTACACTGTTAAAAATAAAGGTGCTTCACGATGCCATAGAAGAACCTTTTCGGTCTAAATGGTTCCATGAAGAACCTTTCTGTTTCACAATAGGTTCTTTGTGGTGAAGGAAGGTTCTTCAGATTATAAAAAGGTAAGAAACCTTTGACTGAATAGTTCTTTGTGAAACCAAAAATGGTTATTTATTATTACATTGCTTTGAAGAACCTTTTAGGGTGTGTTCACACTTGTAGTTTGGTTTGTTTGATTTATTTGGTCCAGACCAAAAAGTAAAATGATACATTTGATCCACGTCCGTTTAGCGTTCACACTGGCATTTTTGACAGTGAACCTAAAGATACCGAACCTAAAGGCATAGTGATACGTTCACAACCTGATTGGTCGGATTGAATGATGTATATTTCGTGATGGTACTCACTGAACACTCGGTCTGCTCATTGCCGCTTTAAATCGAACACACGCAATGCTGTCTGCCGAACTAAGTGTGCTTATTGTTGTGAATGTACATGATTTTATTTTTACCACCTGCAAACTCACAAAGAGCTCATAAAAGGCACTTTACTGCCTCGTTTTTGCACGCTTGCCCTCTGCTCATTTTGTTTTGGATACACCGCTTGTTTCTTTCATGAAATCCTGTCGCATAGCATTGCATCTTTTCATTATTTCCTGTTTTTGATTTGTTTAGAAGCATGCGGTCCAATTTGCATTCATTTATCATTCGAACTGCACCAGAGTTCGTTTGGAAACAGACCGAGACCCATCTTTTTAGCGGTCTCAGTCCATATTATTGTAGTGCAGTTTGTGGTGAATACAAAAAAATTACATGTTGGCCAATAGTATGTTAAAAGTAGCTGAAATAAGAAATGTCAGGCCATGTCAAAACATCCAAAGGAACCCAAAATCACCTCAGACCCCAGAGGGTTAATATATTAATAATCACAAAACTATCACAAAAATTAACTATCTTGTGGATGATTGAGGGGCACAAGGAAAATCTTAGACCTGGCCCTGCGGCGGGGGGTTCTGCAGCACCCTCAGCACCCCTTGTTCCAGCAGCCATGGGAGGATTTCAATATAAGCCAAGAGAAGACTGTAAACAAAACTTGGTTCTCACGAGACTAGCATATTTCTACGTCATCCGCTGGAATGCCACTCTCTCATGAATGATAATGGTTTATAAAGTTCTTACACAAATGCGTTGATTTAATTCAGAAGGCCTTTATTAACCCCCCGGAGCCATGTGGAGTGCTCAACACCCATTCACTAGCATTACAAAGCTTGGAAGAGCCAGGACATTTTTTAATATAACTCCGATTGTATTTGTCTGAAAGAAGAAAGTCATATACACATAGAATGGCTTGAGGGTGAGTAAATCATGAGGTAATTTTCATTTTTGGGTGAACTGTCCCTTTAATAAATGGGTTACCTAAGATTTTATTTGTTAACATTAAGTAACATGAACTAACATATATAAAAAAAATATCACAAAGTTCTTTATATTTGCTTGTAGTTATTTTCCTTTTTTCTCTCATCACCGAATAAAGCTGCAAGTGATGTGACTAGGCAGAATTTCCAGTGTGCACCAGGTGCTAGCAAGAGTGTGAGTAGCTTAAAACAACATTCATTCTATTAGTGTAAACCCTCTAGACTAAACAAAACAAACAAATTCACAAATGTGTTCCTTCTCTTCACAGCTCACATACACACACATCAAAGTGCAAAGCAGCAGGGAGCTCTCATCACGGGCGAGGATGCCAGCCCTCATCACCTTCAGAATTTGTGGAGTGCTGCCGCACTGTATATGTAGCCTTCATCGGCTCATTACAGACCTGCTTCATCAGACGGCCTAAACCACTGCTGACAGCCCACTCTTCCTCCGTTCGCAACCAACACACTCGCTACGCTGTGCCACACGCTCAAGAGTTATTTTATCGCAATGACATTTGACGTGCGCAAGCTTTATATATTCACCTTGAGCAGAAGGGCAGGGAGGAGGAGATTGAAGAAACACTGGGGAAATAGAGAAAGTCACCTTTGTCCTTTGATTCCACCTGAGTGTGTTTGAGACATCTGGGTTTATGCACCAAATCCATGATTACAGCATTCAATTTGTATTTGTACAAGCTGCAAGAAAAAAAAATACAATATTCAGGGAATGTACAGTATTTCACATTCCACCAATACAGTCCCAAATGCATTTTGGACATTGTTCTACAATAACAAAATACTTTGGAAAATTATTAGTAAGATTTATAAAAGCATTATTAAATATAGTAAACATACAATAAAAATATAATGATAACAAAGAAATATAACTGTAATGTTGTGAGATTTTGCCGAAACTTGGCCATGTTTAAAAGATTGTAAGTTAAGCTTTTACATACAGTTTTTAAATTAAACAATTTAGGATATTTCATAAAAATATTTTACTTTCTTTCTCTTTCTTTATATGAAAATATACCACAAACCAGTTGACCTATAAACCATTAAGCATGTTAGGCTAGTTCTGTCAGCTGTTAAAGTAACATTTATAGAATAATACTGAATATTTGACGACAGTTTGAGATAAAACTCAGTTACAATAAAAGTAATTTTCCAGTTTCTATCAGAAGAGCAAAATCAATCGACAGTTATTGATATTTCAAAAAAGAATAACAACACACATACCTGTACACATTCAGTCACGTTTGCTACTGTTTATTTGTGATGACAGCCCTGCTGAAAAAAAAAACAACATATGCTGGTTATGTCAGGGATCACCCCTGACAGTTTTGTCTGTCCTGTCTTTGTTTAGTGTTTCACTGTCTGTGTTGTGTTTGAGCACATGGCTTTGTCTTTGTTGTTGTCTGCCATGTGCTCCTCTTGTCCTGCCCCCTTGTTTCCCGTTTCCACGCCCCCGGTTTAGCCCTCGTTTATCTGAGTGTCGTCACCTGTCTTCCTTGTTTAAATCCTTGTCTGCACCTAGTCCTCATGTATCCTGTCCCCTTTATAAACGTGCACCTTCCCTCTTGTCGTTGCCAGTTTGTTGTATATTCTACCTTTGTGTGTGTGTAACAGTCTTAGTTAACTGCTTGTCTGCCATTTTATATACTGTTAATACTCTGCCAAGTTGCTTTCTGTCTTTTCTCCAGTCCTGTCCCGTAGACGGTGCTCTTGGTCCGCCTCTCTGCTAGACATGAGCATATCCTGTGAGATCTTGAGTGTGGAGTGGCTTCCACTCAGGTTCCTGTCAGGCCCAGCTGCTAACTTCCAGCTTCCAACTTCTAGCCATCTCTGCTCACTACTGGACTGTAGCCTGGACTCAGTGGTCATTCCCACCACCAGCCTGTCTTCAAGTTCCTCCCTGCCTATTGTTTGGACAGCGTTCACTCCCCTCCTCACCATCTCTTGTCTCAGCCTGTTGTTCAATAAATAACCTTCACTTATCATCCTGCATCTGAGGCCTCTCTTATAGAATCCGTGATAGAACGAACTGGCCAACACTGGACTCAGCAGAATGAGCATCAGAATCCTGCCACCCATCAATGCTTAAGAAAGGCTCGCTCGCCAGCGGGGCCTTGCAGCACTTCAACAACAGGGCTGGGACATTGGAGCATTCACCCAGTTCTTCTGGAACGATGTCTAGAGGGCTTGATTATGATGACACCGCCCTCAAAGACATATTCAATGCCTGCTTGGATGACCCGGTACCTAAGTGGGAGATGGACAACCTCAAGATTTTAAACTACTGGGATTTCTCGAAGTATGTGGGTCATCGCATACAGTGGGGAATGCCTCCTCCACCGCCCAGCATGCAGCAACCACTCTACCCCACTTACCTTGCCAAGTCAAGACCAAGATCCTCTTCTAACTCCAACTCAGAAGCGAAGGGCCAGAAGGAAGAGGGCTCAGTCTGCTGCATCCATTAATGACTCTGACACTTTCCCTGTCAACCTAGAGCCAGTCAAGTCTCACCCTATCAAGTCTGTTCCTGTCAGGTTGAAGTCTGCTGGGTCTGTTTCAGTCACTACTGAGTTGACCGAGCTCACTGTTATTCCTCCAGAGTCGGCTGAGTTAGCTGCAGATACTACAGAGGAGGACGGGCTCACATCAACCTGTCCTAAGCAGAAAAGAGGAAAGGCCCATGCAGAGTTGTCTTTGGTCCCTGAGGTTTCCCATCCAGTGACACTTTCAAGACCACTTTCTTATAGTTTCATGCTCTCTGAGACTGCATCTGCCCATTCAGTTATGACCAAGGAGGCCTTTACCAAACCAGCTTCAGTAGATGATGATGATGATGATGATGATGACGACGATGATGATCCAGTCAAGCCCCTTTCTGTCATCCCGGAGACAATCAAACCCAATCCAGTCAAGCTCGTTCCAGATACTCCATGGCCAGTCAAGCCTGTTCTAATCACCCTGGATCAAGTCAACTATGTTCCAGTCACACTAGAGCCAGCCAGACATGCTCCAATCGCTCCTGATCCATTCAAGCCCATTCCAGTCACTCCGGAGACAGCTAGACTCGCTCCAGTCACTCTGGATCCGGTCAAGCTCTTTCCAGATACTCCAAGGCCAGTCAAGCCTGTTCTAATCACCCTGGATCAAGTCAACTCTGTTCCAGTCACATTGGAGCCAGCCAGACACACTCCAGTCACTCCAGATCCAGTCAGGTCCACTCCAGTCATTCCAAAGTGTATCATCATTGAACCAGTCATTTCCAAGATGGCTAAATTGACAGCTATTCAGTCAGTTTCAGTCAACACTAAGCCAGAGTTGGTTATTGCCACCCCCAATTCAGTCATCACTCAGTCGATGAAGTATGCACCAGGTATCTCCAAATCTTCCAAGCCAACCTCTTGTTTTTCTAGTATCTACCGAACGCACTCCTGTCATTCAAGTATCTGTCAAGTCTAATTTCGTCCCTCAGTCTATAAGGTCTGTTTCCTACTTGTCACATTCAGCCAGGTCATTTCCTATCTTCGCTGAGACGACCGTGCTCACTACCTTTCTTCCTGTGTTGGTTGAGTCCACTACATATACTACAGAAGCGACCCAGCACACTGTTGCAACACGTCGTAGGCAGAAGAAGAGAAAGGCCGGAGTTGGACTGTCTAATTCTCTCCCTGTTTTGCCCATTGAAACTATGCCAAAGAGTCCAGTCATGCCCACAGATTGTGTACACCTCTGTCATGTCTCGTCCACTGAAGGCGATACTGCCTGCCATGTTCTGCCCCCTGTAGCTCTTCTTGAGCTGGTTGCTCCTCCTGTCATGGCCACGGAGGCCAATGCAGCGACTTTCGGGCCAGTTCCATACCACCTGCACTCCCAGATGCATCCATGGACGCTATTCCCACCAGTCATGTCGAGTCCAAGAATGTTCCTGCAAGTCATGTAAAGTCAACAGAGATTCCTATTTGTCAAGTCATGTCTACAGAGGCCATTCCTGAACAGCCCACTCTCAAGGTGTTGGCCACGAAGGTCATTCCAGTGGCTCTCGTTCAGCCCGTTATGGTCAAGGAGGCCATCCCTGAGTTTCCTGCTGTTCCTGTTGTGCCCCCAGAGGCTGTTCCGGAGCGGCCTGCTCATAATATTTTGGCCATGGAGGCCGTTCCAGAGGCAGTCGTTCTGCCCATTATGGCCACGGAGGCCATCTCCGAGCACCCCGCTCTCCCAGTCACAGCCATAGAGGACATACCGAAGCAGCCTGTTGTCTCGGCTGCTGAGGCCTTTTCTGAGACTCTTGCCAGCCTGCTCTGTTCTACAAGTGAGGGACCCTTGCAGTGGCCATCAAGTATGAAATACCTGAGAAAGCGCAGTTCCAGGAAGCGCAGTTCCCAAGTCTGCTCCAGAGGGCGCAGTTCCTGAGTCTGCCCTAGAGAAAGCTGTTCCAGTGCCCTCTGCAGGGAGAAATGCTTAGGAGCCTACTACTGCTCCTGAGAGGGCAGTCCTCGAGCCCGCTCCAGAGAGAGCAGTCCTCGAGCCCGCTATAGAGGAATTTGTTCCTAAGCCCACTTCAGAAAGAGCAGTCTCCGAGCCCGCTATAGAGGAGATTGTTCCTGAGTTTGCTCCACTGTCGGCTCCAGCCCCTGAGTCTGCTCCAGTGTCCGCTCTGACTCCTGTGCCCAGCCTAGTGTTGGCTTCTGTCCCTGAGGAAGTTTCTAAGTCTCATCCTGTTACCCTTAAGGACTCCCCTGTCACCCAGCCCTGTTGGAAGTCCAGACCAGTCAGGCCAGTGACCCACAAACACTTAAAGGGGTCATCGAATCACTATTTTCCACAAGTTCATTTGATTCTTTAGGGCAGGAGTTCTCAACTCTGGCCCTCAAGGTCCATTTTCCTGCAGAGTTGAGCTCCAACCCTAATCAAACACACCTGAACAAGCTAATCAAGCTCTTTATCATTACTAGAAGGTTACAGGCAGGTGAGTTTGATCAAGGTTGTAGGTAAACTCTGCAGGAAAGTGGACCTTGAGGGCCAGAGTTGAGAACCTCTGCTTTAGGGTCTTAATGAAAAGTCTATAATATACTTTGGTTAAAAATTCTCAATAGTAGTGTAAAAAAAAAAAAAAAAAAAACACCTTTACCTTGTCTCAATCAGCTTATTTTAATGCATGGTCCCTTTAAATGCAAATAAGCTATGCTCGCCCCGCCCCTCTCTGCTATGGGATTATGAGCTGTAATGTTTACTTTAGCCGCATTTAACGGCAAAACTTGCCAACAAACACATTCAGAAAGGCCGTTTGCAAAGATGCATTAAAAACCCTTATACTCATTTCTGCTGTGGGTTCGCATGAACATAGACGCATATGTAGATCACTTTCCTTTAAAAACTAAAGTAATTTTATCCTCTGCTTCTTCAGCGGCTCAGTCATTCGGGAGTAAATGACTACTGCTATGTTCATTATTACATCCAACAACAGAACACCTCAATCGGAGACATTCTTGTCTTCCCCTGCACCTGAGTCGACACAATGGCGATCGGAGTCGGACTCTTTCAGCTCGGTGAGGGGTTTAAGGTAAGGCGCTCATGTCAATCAACTATCGTGGGAGTGACATGAAAAAAAAAAAAGTGAGTTTTGTATCCGATGACCCGTGAAAAAAAAACAAAAAACACAGATTCCAATATTCCGAGATCAGTTTCAGGCTTCATTCATATGAGGAAATAAATCTGTTATGAATCAAAAACATGCATTTGCATATGCAATGTAAGTGGACAGAGTTGTATGTCATTGAAAAAGCAACGATGGCAAATTCGAACACCAACTGCGATCACATGACAAAGGCTCAACCCAGTGGAGTTAGTCTTTTGAGCCACTGGGCAAACATAAGCCTGTATTATCATTTCATCTGCATTCAGTTTTTGCTTCCTTTTCGGCCTAAGCTTTTGTGGGTCGAAGCCTGCATCTACCATGAGTCGTTTAGCCAAGTCTATAGTGCAAATGCAGATATCGGATATGGGTCACTTTAACACGAAAATGTAAGCTGGTCGTCAAAAACAAACAAACAAAAAAGATAGTCAAAAAATTAAAACTGGGCATCAAGACCTGCAGTGTAAATGCAGACAAAATGATTCTGAATGCTAACAGAGAGAATTCTTCAGGTATTATAGGAACAGTATAAAATTCATTTGAACAGAATTGATATTTGAACACAAATTTAACAAACAGTGAGCAGATTATCACAACAGATTTTAGCAGTTTGATTAGTTAAACCACTGAATTTTATTTGCATTTGTCTAGCCATCTGATCTGAATGCATCGACTGTTTTTCCAGTGTGTTTTTCTGCTGCGTGTGTGTTTATGTCATCCTCGCACCTGCTCCAAACTCCACCAGGACGCTACAACATCTCATTATCGGGCCGTTTTAAACCGAACGCTCCTGCTTTCACTTCTGTTTTAATTAGAGAGGCTTTTTCAGAGGTCACATGAAATGAGCTTTTAATTAGTGTCAGCCATCAGTTGATTTCCTCTTTATTGAAGCCGTCTCTCTGGATAGCTCTTTGTAGTTAATTGGATCAGAGAAGCACTCACAAATACACATACAAATCACTGTCAAAAGTTTGCAGCAGAAGAAAGTTTGTCAAACAAAAAGAAACTAACAAATATTTGAAAAGACGGCACGGTTGACTGCCAGCAGTGTATTCAGTCAGCACCTTTGTTGCATCCTCGTTTAATTAATAAAGGGCCATTAAGCGCTCGTTAACAAAGGGGGATAATATACAGCCCCAGCTGGTGAGGGGGGAGTGAATAAAATGAGAGAATGAGAACGGAGAGACGACCAATTGGAAGTTTTACAATATAAATGAGGATATAGAAAAAGCACAATCATGAAACTGTAAGAGCAGGAGTAGCTGAAATGACTGACGCTAACTCAGTAAGACATGGACAGATAAAAGAAGGGAGACATGACAAGTGTGGGACGAGATGTTAGTCAAGCCTTAAGGTACTTATATAAAAGTTTAGCCTTGAGTAAACTAACAAAATCAGCGATAAGAATTTGAACATGGCAGCATAGTCACACTTTTTACATTTCAAAATAATAACTCAAGTTTACATACACCCTGCAGAATCTGCAGAAATGTTAATTATTTAAAAAAATACAAAAATTGTTTTGTTAGTGATAGTTGTTCATGAGTTTCTTGTTTGACCTGGACAGTTAAAATGCCTGCAGTGCCATAAATTCTTTGCTTTTCAGCATTTTTGTGTATTTGAACTCTTTCCAACATTGACTGTATGATTTCAAGATCTATCTTTTCACACTGAGGACAACTGTGGGACTTATAATATGCAACTATTCCAAAAGGTTCAAACACTTTTGGAATTTAAATATCAGGGTACATAGAACTTATTTTGTCTTCTGGAAAGCATGTAAGTATCTTCTGTAGGGCAGTGCTAAATTAAAAAAAAAAAAAAAAAAAAAAAAAAAAAAAAAATATATATATATATATATATATATATATATATACATTTTTTTTTTTTTTTTTTTTTTAAGCAAAATAAGAAAAATGTACACATCTTCATTAAGTTCAAAAGTTTACAACCCTGGCTCTTAATGCATTGTTTTCCTTCTGGAGCATCAGTGAGCGTTTGAACCTTCTGTAATAGTTGCTTATGAGTCCCTCTGATGTCTCTCAGTGTAAAAAGCTGAATCTTCAAATCATACAGTCATTGTTGGAAAATGTTCAAATACACAAAATTTGTGAAGAATTTGTGGAACCTGAAGGATTTTTCTGAAGAACAGCAGGCCGTTTAACTGTTCGGGACAAACAAGGGACTCACAAACAACTATCACACACACACACACACACAAAAAAAAAAACAACAACAAAAAAAAAAGAACAGGTGTGGATCATTCAGGTAACAACACTGTATTAAAAATCAAGTGTATGTAAACTTTTGAACAGGATCATTTTTTTTTATAAATTCAACTATTATTTTCTCAGACATGTAAATTTACTTTCAATTTTACCAAGCTGATTACTCACTAAAACTCCCACAGATCATGTTTTCTGTTTTGATGTAACAAAGTGGTTATATCTAAATGTGTGAGTAGTTTGCTTACGGTTTTAAATTGGTCTTTCCATTAACACCAATATATTCTTCATGACTGATTCACAAACATGCACAAACACAAAAGCGGAATTTATCGCATGAACCAATTACAGCCGAACATAACGAGTCATTTCCAAACATTTCTTCTCAATTACCCCCCACCAAACTCACCGCACGCTTTAGAGTGTCTGTTAAAACTCAGTGGGCTCAGGGGAGGCGAAAGAGATGCGTTCCCGCTGTAACTTGACCTGCTGGTGTTGCTGTTGGACGATGTTTTTTTTAGAAAAACAAGTGATTTATATACTTTTTAATGTTATTTTTGTGTAATATTGTATAGTTTTATTTTTGTACTATGAATTTTTTTCTCATCCAACATCCTCCAGGAAATGCCACTGGCGCATATATGGATATCTTTTTTCCGCCAAGTTATGATCTATGTTATCGATTAGAGCTATTTGAAATAATTGCAGGATGGCATCAAACAACAATAAAAAGCTGGAACGAATTTCAAAACTGTCAGGTCTATTATTCCACGCAGAAAAAGTGAATAAAACTCCAACAATTGAAAACGAAAACAAGGAATCAACTGTCTAGGTTTGTATCTTTTTCCTTCTTTTTCATCCTCCGCCTTAAAACTCAACCCCTTGTTAAGGAGACAAAGAGAGTAATTTAAATCGATCTTAAAGTGCTGCAATTACAGAATCCCAGGCTGCAATTCTATAAGAAGGAAATTGATTTCTCTGCCCATCTGTGCTATATGGCCAAACCATGAGACCTGAATATAAAGCACTGACTAGATAACAAAATCAACCACCTGAGAGCGCTTTCGGCCAACATTTTCCCTTCAGCTTTGTTGTAAAACATATCCATCGTTGTCTTTTATGGCTCACCGCAATAATACAGCGCAGACTCCACGAGATGAGCCTCTTTGTGAAGTTTTACAGTGACAGAAGGCAATCCTTTAGACGACAATACCTCCTAAAGCTCAAGGACAGCGAGGTCAGGAAATTGCCAGACTTTTTCCTCAGGCAAGTTTTCAGGAAACTTCTACCTGACCTTGAGAAGTACCTGAACGTTATTAAACTCATATGGAAGAGCTCTAGACATCCATTTTAGACTCCCACCACAACGTACTGAACTGGCAGCACATAATGACTGAATAACCCATGTGTCTGACAACCCAAATACAACATCTACAAGCACACTGCTGGTTTATGAACTAATAAATTTGTGGCTGTTACCTCTAAACGACACAATAAATAACCAATATTCCTCAACGGATGACTTGACCTTACTGTCCAGAGAGAAAATTGCGCTTTTCAAGAAAAGGCTGGCGATCAGTTTCACGCTAAACTCAAAAGACAGATTCCTAAAGTGGCAATTACCGTTTTGACATCCGTTCTGAAGGAAAAAAGTGACCGCAATTTTTTCAAAAGTCCAATTGAACAATTACAAGGGTGTATATAGAAAGACGGCTCTTTAAAATGCAGTTTACGTAATGAGACCAGCAGACAGAATAGCTCTGGAACTACTACATGACAGCATCACCTTACAGGTTTTCAGCTCATCTATATTTATACAAGGAAGCGGCGCTAATTTTGGTCATTACACTTACTCTCTCCTACACACATTCAGTGACCTCTGAATTATACAATGACGCCGCAAGAGCATATTTTAAAAAGACTCCAACTCCACAGTCTAATCCATCAACACACTTGTATTTGACACGGTGAAGGAAGAGCTTGAAATAGGCAATTATTGAACCATCTCCTCGATTTACAACCATCCGCACCTCACCTTCTCATGTAACTGTGGATACGTGCGGCATGATATGGTCAAAAATCAGCACTTCGCAGGCCAAGCAAGTTGGTTTCGGGATTTTCGCAGACGCTCGGAGATCAATTTGACTGCGAGGCTGAAGAGTGAGAAGTGAGCGAACATCAGGCAGAATGAAAAAGTGGAAGAAGACAAGGAGAAAGTGAGACAGAGGTCTGTCGCTCGAGGCACTTGATCCGGTCCGGGTGTCCTCTCGGATCGCCTGACAGATAATCCATTAAATGTTCCAAGCCGCTGACAGGGATGGATTTCAGAAAACGCCTGTGAACACACACTCACACACAGTTTGATGCTGTAATTATTACTAGTGGTTCAAAACACAAAGATTTTAAATTGAAATATCTTTTATTTTCAACATTTTTAAATACACATTAACTTTGAAAATACAATCAAGATTACAAAAGCTTATTACATTTATTGTAAGCTTTTAGCTTTTAAAATCTCTTCATGACAGGCACAGTATAAAAACTACACCACTTTGTGTTCACTTAAAAAGAAAAAAACTAAATGCAAGTGAATCTACATGGATGCATATGGAACTAATCACTAATCAATATTGCATTTACTGTTCAATAACAAGTTATCATTAAGGCCAAAATCCAATCCCATAAAAAAGACTTATGACACTCTTATGAACATAATAAACCTCAAGTCAAACTTGGACGGCAATATCATATGGAGATTAAGAAATCGATATCAGATTTGAGATTTATTTCACAGTTCAATCATACAAAAACGAGTCTATTCCATCATATGACACTGTAATATTTCATGGTTTACTTAAGGTGATAAAGATCTACCATTGGGATTAATATGGAATGCAATTTAAGTTTAATTTAAAAAAAATATATATTTGTGATCAATAAAGAAAACTTTCCATAAAAGGGTTTAAAGTAAGGCAATGAATAGAACTAGTTATTTATTGAGCTTTAGAAATGGCTGCTTACAACAAAAATATAAACTCCAGGAAAAGTCACGTTTCTCAAGACTGCCTCGTATTTAGGACACTTTGAGAAGTTGGAAGGTCTCAAATACAGTATTGCCCCTGGATAAACTGGATGAAGTGCCCAATGACTCTGTAAGTCGCTGTGGTTAAGCAGGCAGGTGTGTGAATGACGTGTGTAAGGCTCTGTCTGTTAATGTTGCGGTGATTCTGGCCACAGCTCTAGTGGTGTTTGTGTATGATAATGGTGTGTATGTCTATATGCATTTATTTCTTGGCAATAGCGGCAACGGCTTTCTTGGCGGCATCGTCGAGGTCAGTGGCGGAGGTGATGGGCAGCCCACTCTCAGCCAGGATACGCTTTGCCTCATGAACATTGGTACCTGAACATGAAAATATAAAACAACAGCAAAGACACTTTGGTAAGGGGATTTTTAAGCATTCACTTTCACAGACACACACTCAACATCAGGGGTGCATGATATATTCCATTGGCTATTTTTTATTCATTGGCATCTGTAGATATAGGATATTTATGATATTCACTGTTGGATATTGAACTGTGGACTCTCACTTGCCATAATAGTTAAAGCTTGGATTTCGCTATTGTGTACACAGTCATGGTTGTCCACATTCTCATAAACCGATGTAGATGCCTCTCACTTAAAATGATTCCATGCAACATTGCAAGGCTTTTGAGAACGTGTGTATAACTCTATCCCAACTCAATCCCAATAGAACCCAATTCAATTTCTCTGAGAATGAGAATGCACACAATTAATTTAAAATGAGGGCACAAATTATTAGAGCACACAATTTACTTAAAACAAGAGAACAAATTAGTCAATCGTGAGCATTATTTAGTAAACCGAGGGTATGAATTATTATATCATGTTGATGATTTATTTAAAATAAGACAACAAATATTTTTTATGTGCACGATTTAGATAAAATGAGGGAAGGAATTAGTAAATTGTGCTCATGATTTAGTAAATCAAGGGCACAAATTATATCGTGATTTACTTTAAACGAGGAAACAAATTAGTAAAACGTGCACCATTTAGTAAAATGAGGGAATTAGTAAATTGTGTGCATTATTTAGTAAAACAAGGGAACGAATTTGTAAATCGTGGTCACGATTTAGTAAAACAAGGAAATGGATAAGTAAATATTGCGCATTATTTAGTAAAACAAGGGAACGAATTTGTAAATTGCGCAAACGATAGAGTAAAACGAGCGAACAAATTTGTAAATTGTGCGCACAATAAACTAAAATGAGGGAACAAATTTGTAAATCGGGCACACAATATAGTAAAACGAGGGAACAAATTTGTAAATCGGGCACACAATATAGTAAAACGAGGGAACAAATTTGTAAATTGTGTGCACAATATAGTAAAATGAGGGGAAAAAATTGTAAATCATACACAAGATATAGTAAAACGAGGGAACAAATTTGTTAATCGTGCACACAATATACTAAAACGATGGAACAAATTTGTAAATCGGGCACACAATATAGTAAAACGAGGGAAGAAATTTGTAAATTGTGCACACAAAATAGTAAAACAAGGGAAGAAATTTGTAAATTGTGTGCACAATATAGTAAAATGAGGGAAAAGAATTGTAAATAATTCAGGAAACAAATTAGTAAAACGTGCACCATTTAGTAAAATGAGGGAATTAGTAAATTGTGTGCATTATTTAGTAAAACAAGGGAACGAATTTGTAAATCGTGGTCACGATTTAGTAAAACAAGGAAATAGATAAGTAAATATTGCGCATTATTTAGTAAAACGAGGGAACAAATTTGTAAATTGTGCGCACAATATAGTAAAATGAGGG
Organism: Garra rufa; assembly: GCF_049309525.1. Classification (NCBI taxonomy): domain Eukaryota; kingdom Metazoa; phylum Chordata; class Actinopteri; order Cypriniformes; family Cyprinidae; genus Garra; species Garra rufa. The sequence continues at coordinate 5,125 of NW_027394415.1, read as the reverse complement.
GAAAAAATTGTAAATCATGCACAAGATATAGTAAAACGGGAACGGATTTGTTAATCGTGCACACAATATACTAAAATGAGGGAACAAATTTGAAAATCTTTCACAAGATATAGTAAAACGAGGGAACAAATTTGTAAATCGTGCACACAATATACTAAAACAAGGGAACAAATTTGTAAATCGGGCACACAATATAGTAAAACGAGGGAAGAAATTTGTAAATTGTGTGCACAATATAGTAAAACGAGGGAAGAAATTTGTAAATTGTGTGCACAATATAGTAAAACGAGGGAAGAAATTTGTAAATTGTGTGCACAATATAGTAAAACGAGGGAAGAAATTTGTAAATTGTGTGCACAATATAGTAAAACGAGGGAACAAATTTGTAAATTGTGTGTACAATATAGTAAAACGAGGGAAGAAATTTGTAAATCGTGCACACAATATACTAAAACGAGGAAACGAATTTGTAAATTGTGCACACAATATACTGAAACGAGGGAATAAATTTGAAAATCTATCACAAGATATAGTGAAATGAGGGAAAAGAAATTGTAAATCATACACGATTTAGTAAAACAAGGGAACGAATTTGTAAATCATGCACATAATATAGTAAAACAAGGGAACAAGTTTGTAAATTGTGCACATTGCATACAATAGAGTAAAATGAGGGAACAAATTTGTAAATTAAGAGCACAATTTATTAAAACGAGAAAACAAATTAGTAAATCAAGTGCAAATTTAAAACGAGGTTACAAATTTGTAAAACGTGTACAAGATATAGTAAAACAAGGGGACCAAACTGTTCATCATGCACACAATATAGTAAAATGAGGGAACAAATTTGTAAATTAAATGCATAATTTAGTAAAACGAGGAAACAAATTAGTAAGATGTGTGCATTTTTTTTAGTAAAACAAGGGAACAAATTTGTAAATCAAGCGCAATTTTAAAACAAGGTTACAAATTTGTAAAACGTGCACAATTTTTTTGTAAAACGAGGGATAAATTTGTAAATCAAGTGCACGATTAAAACGAGGGAACAAATTAGTAAAACGTGCGTATTGTTTATTAAAACGAAGGAACAAATTAGTAAAAGGTGTACACTGTTTAGTAAAACAATAGAACAAATTTGTAAATCATGCACAAGATATAGTAAAACAAGGGGACCAAATTGTTCATCGTGCACACAATATAGTAAAATGAGGGAACAAATTTGTAAATTAAGCGCATAATTTAGTAAAATGAGGAAACAAATTAGTAAGATGTGCGCATTTTTTAGTAAAACGAGGGAACAAATTTGTAAATCAAGTACACGATTAAAACAAGGGAACAAATTTGTAAAATGTGCGCATTTAGTAAAACGAGGCAACACATTTTTTTATGAAGTGCACAATTAAAACGAGGGAATAAATTAGTAAAACGTGCGTATTGTTTAGTAAAACGAAGGAACAAATTAGTAAAACGTCTACACAGTTTAGTAAAACAATAGAACAAATTTGTAAATCATGCACAAGATATAGTAAAACAAGGGGACCAAATTGTTAATCGTGGACACAATATAGTAAAATGAGGGAACAAATTTGTAAATTAAGCTTATAATTTAGTAAAACGAGGAAACAAATTAGTAAGATGTGCGCATTTTTTAGTAAAACGAGGGAACACATTTGTAAATCAAGTGCACGATCAAAACGAGGGAACAAATTCGTAAAATGTGCGTATTTTTTAGTAAAACGAGGCAACACATTTTTTAATCAAGTGCACGATTAAAACAAGGGAACAAATTAGTAAAACGTGCGTATTGTTTAATAAAACAATGGAACAAATTTGTAAACCATGCACACAATATAGTAAAACGAAGGAACAAATTAGTAAAACGTGTGCATTGTTTAGCAAAACAATGGAACAAATTTGTAAACCATGCACACAATATAGTAAAACAAGGGAATAAATTTGTAAATCGTGCAAACGATTTAGTAAAACGAGGGAACAAATTTGTGAACCGTGTACACAATACAGTAAAACGAGGGAACAAATATAAATCTTTCACAAGATATAGTAAAACGAGGAAAAAAATTTGTAAACCGTGCACACAATATAAAATCAAAAGGGAAAAAATGTGTAAATGATGCAAACGATTTAGTAAAACAAGGGAACAAATTTGTAAACAGTGCACAATATAGTCAAATGAGGGAACAAATTTGTAAATTAAACGCATGATTTAGTAAAACGAGGAAACAAATTAGTAAGATGTGTGCATTTTTTTAGTAAAACAAGGGAACAAATTTGTAAATCAAGCGCAAACTTAAAACAAGGTTACAAATTTGTAAAATGTGCGGAATTTTTTAGTAAAACGAGGGATAAATTTGTAAATCAAGTGCACGATTAAAACGAGGGAACAAATTTGTAAAATGTGCACATTTAGTAAAACGAGGCAACACATTTTTTTATCAAGTGCACAATTAAAACGAGGGAATACATTAGTAAAACGTGCGTATTGTTTAGTAAAACGAAGGAACAAATTAGTAAAACGTCTACACTGTTTAGTAAAACAATAGAACAAATTTGCAAATCATGCACAAGATATAGTAAAACAAGGGGACCAAATTGTTAATCGTGGACACAATATAGTAAAATGAGGGAACAAATTTGTAAATTAAGCTTATAATTTAGTAAAACGAGGAAACAAATTAGTAAGATGTGCGCATTTTTTAGTAAAACGAGGGAACACATTTGTAAATCAAGTGCACGATCAAAACGAGGGAACAAATTCGTAAAATGTGCGTATTTTTTAGTAAAACGAGGGAACACATTTGTAAATCAAGTGCACGATCAAAACGAGGAAACAAATTCGTAAAATGTGCGTATTTTTTAGTAAAACGAGGCAACACATTTTTTAATCAAGTGCACGATTAAAACGAGGGAACAAATTAGTAAAACGTGCGTATTGTTTAGTAAAACAATGGAACAAATTTGTAAACCATGCACACAATATAGTAAAACGAAGGAACAAATTAGTAAAACGTGTGCATTGTTTAGCAAAACAATGGAACAAATTTGTAAACCATGCACACAATATAGTATAACAAGGGAATAAATTTGTAAATCGTGCAAACGATTTAGTAAAACGAGGGAACAAATTTGTGAACCGTGTACACAATATAGTAAAACGAGGGAACAAATATAAATCTTTCACAAGATATAGTAAAACGAGGAAAAAAATTTGTAAACCGTGCACACAATATAAAATCAAAAGGGAAAAAATATGTAAATGATGCAAACGATTTAGTAAAACAAGGGAACAAATTTGTAAACAGTGCACAATATAGTCAAATGAGGAAACAAATTTATAAATTTTCACAAGATATAGTAAAACGAGGAAACAAATTTGTAAACTGTGCACACAATATAAAAAAAAGGAAAAAATTTGTAAATCACAATATATGCACACAATATAGTAAAATGAGGGAACATATTTGTAAATCATACACACGATTTCGTAAAACGAGGGACTCAAGAGTCTACAGTGACTCTGAATTTGTAAATTGTGTGCATGATTTAGTAAAACAAGGGAGCGAATTAGTAAACCGTGCGCACAATTTTTTTTTTCTCCTGCATTTTAGGTGTGGAGCTCAGTAGTTATCGTATCCAATAGACTGAATAGGTCCACACAATATGAAATAACATTAGCAAATAAAAACTTGATTGTGTGAGAGATTAAAAAAAAAAATTTAGGTCTCAAATATCTTTAGATAAATTAAATAAATAAAAAAATATAATATAAATAATACAACAGATCCGTATATTATAAAATAATACTAGCAAATAAAAAAACTAAAATAATATAATATAGTAATGCATGCCTACCATCCTTACAATAAGGCCTAACAAAAAAAAAAAATCGAAAATCTCCATAGTTAAAAAACCAATTCATTGTTTTCTCAAAATGCTGTGACTGGCAGGGGCAGAGTTTGGGGAGAGTGTCTCTGCTGGTTTGAAGGAGCAGTGGTGTTGAAAATTCTTTGGGATCGTTCCATTGGCTGAGAAGGACAGGAAGTGTTCCATTGGCTGAATGGCAATGGGGTTGTTCGTTCCATTGGCTGGAAGCACGAGTGCTGCGTTCACCGGCCGGGGGGACGCGTTGATGCCAGCTGCAGACGTCCCGACTGAGCACGCACTGTATCATTTTGCTTGGGCTGCCCTTGCGGTCTCTACAGTGACTCTGAATGTCACTGAACTATGGCCCCCCTGACACAGGGCCAGGGCCCGGGGCCAACAAAATAAAACAAATCAGAAAACTACTCCACAGGGGTCAAAAGGACAAAGACGGATTGAAAAGAAAAGGCAGAAGGACAAGAAGTAAAGGGAACGGAAGTTGTGAGATGTAAGTGAAGGAATAACAGATGTGTGTTGAGCAGCGGTAGATGACAGAGGTGCTGATTTTACAGGTGAACGTGGAGCTTCAGGGAGAACATCTCTCACTTACAGAAAATACGTGTTAAAAACAAGCCTAGAAAAAGATAGATTTATAGTCTTTTAACTTTTAAATATTACTTTTAAATTACTGAAGATGCTATTTGAGCAAAATGTTTTTTAATAATGATTTGCAAGATGCAGCAGGACATTTTAATTATTTATTTTTATTATTTTTATTTCGATAGGAAAGTATAGTGACAGGAAGTGAAGTGGGAGATAGAGAGACTACGCCATTTTATACTACATTTTTTAAATGTACTTTACAAATTAATGTTAAAATTCCACTACATTTTTAAATTTTACTTTTAAAATAAAAATATTTAGTTTCCATGAATTTAATAATAATATGTATATTTCTAAAATACCATTACATGTTTAATTTTAATTATTCATGTACTTATTTAAACATTTATATTTTCTAAACTATTATATTAAAACTGTTTTCATGATAAAAAATATTATTTAATATTTTATAACTATTTTTTATTTTATTTTCATTTAAAAACGTAAAAAAAATATTATAATTGTTTACTATTTAATAACTATTATACATTTTAGTTTTATTTAATTACTGATATACTCATTTAAACATTTATTTTTTATTTAACTGTTATACGTCTTGTTTTATCTAGTAATTTTTTATCTT
>NW_027394414.1:0-37597 GCF_049309525.1 Garra rufa | reverse complement strand
CTGGATTCACTTCGAAACAACTTTCACTCAGAAATTGAAATAATTTCAAAGAAACAGCAAGTAACACAATTAATTAAATCAAAAACTTACATATAAATATAAAAAAATGACAAAAGCATAAAGCAAAATTACTCAAATATAAACTAAAATTAACATGAAAATAAAAAGCAAAGTCACAATTTTAATAAGTAATTAATAATAGTACGCCTATATAAATAAAAAAATGGTGCTGGATTCACTTTGAAACAGTTTTCACTCAGAAATCGATAGTAAGTTTCACAAAGAAAGAAACAGCAAGTAACAAAATTAATTAGATCCAAAACTGAAATAAAAATTCTAGAAAAACTAATAAAATGACAAAATGACAAAGCACAAATACTAAAATGTAAACTAAAATGAACACGAAACCAAAAAATAAAATTAAAATAAAAGTTCAGTCAAAATATTAATAAATACTGCAATATATATATTTTTAAATATGCTGGAAACATGCTAGCAACTTGCTAATCATGCTAGAAACTTGCTAATCATGCTAGAAACATGCTAGCAGCTTGCTAATTATGATAGAAACATGTTAACAACATGTTAACAACTTGCTAATCATGCTAGAAACTTGTTAATTAAATGCTAATAATGCAAGTAACATGTTAATCATGATAGAAACATGTTAGCAACATGCTAGCAGCTTGCTAATCATGCTATAAAAATGTTAGCAACTTGGAAATAATGTTAGAAACATGCTAGTAACTTGCTAATCATGCTAGAAACATGCTAGCAACTTGGAAATAATGTTAGAAACATGCTAGTAACTTGCTAATCATGCTAGAAACATGCTAGCAACTTGGAAATAATGTTAGAAACATGCTAGTAACTTGCTAATCATGCTAGAAACATGCTAGCAACTTGGAAATAATGTTAGAAACATGCTAGTAACTTGTTAATCATGCTAGAAACATGCTAGCAACTTGGAAATAATGTTAGAAACATGATAGTAACTTGCTAATCATGCTAGAAACATGTTAACAACTTGTTAATCGTACTAGAAACATGCTACCAGCTTTGTTGGAAACATGCTAGCAACTTGCTAGTCAGGTTGATCATGCTAGAAACATGCTAGCAACTTGTTAGTCAGTCTAGAAACATGTTAGAAGCTTTGCTAATCGTGTTAGAAACATGCTAGCAACTTATTAATCATGTTAGAAACATGCTAGCAGCTTGCTAATCATAATAGAAACATGTTACCAACATGCTTACAACTCGCTAATCATGCTAACAACGCAACGTGTTAATCGTGTTAGAAACATGCTAGCAGCTTTGCTAAAGAAACATGCTAGCAACTTGCTAGTTAGGCTGGTTGTGCTATAAACATGATAGCAACTTGCTAGTCAGGCTAGAACCATGTTAGAAGCTTTGGTAATCATGTTAGAATTATGCTAGCAACTTGGTAATCATGCTAGAAACATGCTAGCAACTTGCAAATAATGTTAGAAACATGCTAGCAACTTGCAAATCATGCTGGAATCATGCTAGGAACTTGATAATCATGTTAGAAACATGTTAGCAGCTTGCTAATCACGATAGAAACATGTTACCAACATGCTAACAACTTGCTAATCATGCTAACAACGCAACTTGTTAATCATATTAGAAACATGCTACCAGCTTTGTTAGAAACATGCTAGCAACTTGCTAATCATGCTAGAAACATGCTAGCAAATTGTTAATCATGTTAGAAACAGGCTAGCAACATGCTAGCAACTTGCTAATCATGTTAGAAACTTGCTAATAACATGCTAGTAACTTGCTAATCATGCTAGAAACATGCTAGCAACTTGGAAATAATGTTAGAAACATGCTAGTAACTTGTTAATTATGCTAGAAACATGCTAGCAACTTGGAAATAATGTTAGAAACATGCTAGTAACTTGCTAATCATGCTAGAAACATACTAAACATAGAAAATGTTATAGTCATGCTAACTACATTGTAATCATGCTAGCAACTTGCTAATCATCTAATCTGTATAAAGTTCCAACCTTTAAGCTTTTACAGCTGCTTTAAACTTTCAAGCTAGGCTTTCTCAAGCCAAGCTAAAGTTTGTGTGGCCACTGTTGTTTATCTAGTTAGAGGACTGATGTGGTGCTGAGGCTGATGTCTGTGTGTGTTGTCCTCTAGTGTTCAGGGTGAGCAGACGTGAATTAAATGCTGGCCTCTAGTGGAGATGACATGGCAGTCGGTGTGCCGCTGTAAGATGTGATGAATGTGTTTACAGTGAGGCAGTGACTCAGAACAAGCCGCTCAACTTCTGCTGGATCCATTCACTGCCTTCATTGTGTTATAATTAGGGCCGTTTGTGTTTTGCTCTGTAATAATCTGTTCACACTAATGTGGCAAACAGGCTTCAGCTGCTGCTGGACTAAAGAAATAGATTTAGGTTTTTTAGGGCCTTAACGACTGTTCCTTCAATATTCAGATCTGTGGACTAACTCTTTCATTCACTGAAATAAAAGACAAATATGAATATTAGACAAAATTAGAAAAAGTCCCATGGTAAGTAACTAATGTACTGAAGAACTAAAATTATTAAACTAAAGCTGAAATAGAATTAAAAATGTAGAATGTTAAATTAATAATTACATATTTAAAAAAATAACAAAAATGACAAAATGAAATTTAAAATACTAAAAAATAATGCTATAAGTCTAAATATTCTAATAGTATATAATATATTTTAAAATATTAATAGATACTATAAAAATAAATAATATTTTTACTGAAATAAAAATTAAAATGATCAATGCAAATGTTTTTATTTGTTTTGTTAAATATTAAAAACTAACACTAATAAAAATGACAAAAGCACAGAATAATATTACCAAATGAAAACAAAGCATAAAAAATAAAACCTAGCTCAAAATATGTTAGATACTATAATATATAAATAATATTTTTTTTTGCTAAAATTAAAATTAAAATTTAAAATAAAAACAAAACATAACAAATAAAAGCTAGTTCAAAATATTAATAGATACTATAAAATATTTTTACTAAAATTAAAATTGAAACGTATGATAAATGCAAATGTTTTTTTACTTAAAGTAAAGCTGAAAGCTAAGTAGAAATAATAAAAACTAAAACTAATAAAAATGACAAAAGCACATTACAAAAACCTCGACTAAAGTTTAAATTAAAACAAGCAACAAGTTAGTTTACAATATTAATAGACACTATAATATATAAATAATATTTTTAAAATACAAATTTAAATGTATGAATAATACAAATATTAAGTAGAAACATTAAAAACTAAAAGTAGTTTAATTCAAATTAAATTAAAACAAAACAAAAAATAAAAGCTAGTTCAAAATATAAATAGATACTATAATATATATAAGAATTTCTTTTTTTTACTAAAATAAAAATTAAAACATGATAAATGCTAATGTTTTTGTCATTTGAAGTAAAGCTGAAAGCTAAGTAGAAAAAAACTAAACCTAATAAAAATGACAAAAGCACAGAATAATATTACAAAAACCTAAAGTTTAAATTAAAACAAAGCATAAAAAAAGCTAGTTCAAAATATTAATAGATGCTAAAATAAATAAATATTTTTAAAATAAAAATTCATATGTATGATTAATACAAATGTTAAGCAGAAACATTAAAAACTAAAACTAATAAAAAAGACAAAAGCACAGAATGATATTACAAAAACCTAAACTAAAGTTTAAATTAAAACGAAGCATAAAATAATAAAAGCTAGTTTAAAATATTAAAAGATACTATAATATATAAATAATATTTTTACTAAAATTAAAACTTACGATTAATGTTTAAAATGAAAACAAAACATAAAAAATAAAAACTAGTTTAAAATATTAATAGATATTATAATATACAAATAATATTTTAGTTAAAATAAAAATTGAAACGTATGATTAATGCAAATGTTTTTTTATTTGAAGTAAAACGGAAAGATAAATATAAATATTAAAAAACTAAAACTAATAAAAATGACAAAAGCAGAATGATATTACAAAAACTAAACAAAAGTTTTATTAAAAATAAAGCCAGTTCAAAATATTAATAGATATTTTGATATATGAATAATATTTTTACTAAAATTAAAATAAAAATTAAAACAAAAAATAAAAAATAAAAGCTAGTTCAAAATATTAATAGATAGTATTATATATAAATAATATTGTTGCTAAAATTAAAATAAAAATTAAAACGTATGATTAATGCAAATGTTTTTGTTATTTGAAGTAAAGCTGAAAGCTAAGTAGAAATATAAAAAAAAAAAACTAAAACTAATAAAAATGACAAAAGCACAGAATAATATTACAAAAACTTAAACTAAAATTTTAATTAAAACAAAGCATAAAAAATAAAAGCCAGTTCAAAATATTAATAGATACTATGATATATAAATATTATTTTTTTAAATGTTTTACTAAAATTAAAATTAAAACATAAATGCAAATGTTTTTGTAATTGAAGTAAAGCTGAAAGCTAAGTAGAAATATTAAAAAACTAAAACTAATAAAAATGACAAAAGATACTATAATATATAAATAATATTTTATTTTTAAAATGTATGATTAATACAAATGATAAGTAGAAATATAAAAAAAACTAATACAAATGACAAAAGCGCAGAATAATATTACAAAAACTTAAACTATAGTTTAAATGAAAACAAAGCATAAAAATAAAAGCTAAAGCTAGTTTAAAATATTAATAGATACTATTATATATAAATAATCATTTTTATTAAAATTAAAATTAAAAACGTATGACTAATACAAATGTTAAATAGAAATATTCAAAACTAAAACTAATAAAAATGACAAAAGCACAAAACAAACTAAAACCTAAAGTAAAATTACAATGAAAACAGGAAAGTTAAAAAGAAAGGCTTATTTACAAAAGCAATGATAAATAAATAAATAAATAAATATTGCCTAATTCTGATGAAATATCATTCCTCAAATGTGCACTGACATTTGAAAGCATTGTGTTTGATAGAAATGCATTTGCTCATGTGTGTTGTTGGTGTTTGTTTCTCCAGCAGAGGGCAGTAGAAGCACAGACACCTACTGTCTCAAACAGGTCCTGTAGGTAAAACTGCAGTGTGATGATTACTTCATTCTGGCCATGAGAAACAGCAGGGTGGTGATATTGTTCGACTGTAAAACCAAACTGCGGTTTGTCAGAATCAATTTCCATAGTTAAAATGTTAATCTACTGGCTTAGAAAAGTCAACTCAGCTTGTCAGTCCATGAGAAAAACCTTTGTAACAGCAGTGCTCACTGTTATTGAACTGTATAATCTCTACTCGTTTTGATTAATGCCAAATCCACTGTAGATTCATCAGAGTCTGCCTCTCTCATCAGTCACATTAATGCATTTATTCAAACACGACGGCTATAACAACAAAAATTATCCCAAACCTGTAAGTGGATAAGGGGTAAAATTGAAATCTATTTCCAGGGGCATGTTTAGTTTTATGAAGGCAACTTTCTAGCTTTTTAAATGTATGTGACAGCTTTCATTTACACTTATTCAATAAATGCATTTTGAATAATTATATGACATTATAAGGCTGTTACCAATCAAATAAAAGTCAGACAAAAAAATTTAAATATTAAATATATTGAATATATACGACAGCTTTTTAGTGGCACATTAAAAAATACAAAAAATCTAAGATTACGAGATTGAATTATTTTGAGAATAAATTTGAAGTTATGAGAATAAGAATAATTTGAAATATTACGACTTTATTCTCAAAATATTTTGACTTTTTTTTCGTAATTACGACTTTATTCTCTAAATATTGTGACTTTATTTTCAAAATATTCCGACTTTATTATTGTAGTATTTCAACTTTACTCTCGTAGTATTTCGACTTTAATTCTCGTAATTTCGACTTTATTCACGTAATATTTCAACTTTATTCTTGTAGTATTTTGACTTTATTCTAGTATTTCGACTTTACTCATAGTATTTTGATTTTATTCTAGTATTTCGACTTTACTCTCGTACTATTTCGACTTTACTCATAGTATTTTGACTTTATTCTAGTATTTTGACTTTACTCTCATAGTATTTCGACTTTACTCTCATAGTATTTTGACTTTATTCTAGTATTTCGACTTTACTCTCATAGTATTTCGACTTTACTCTCATAGTATTTCGACTTTAATTCTCGTAATTTTGACTTTATTCACATAATATTTCGACTTTATTCTTGTAGTATTTTGACTTTATTCTAGTATTTCGACTTTACTCTCATAGTATTTCGACTTTAATTCTCGTAATTTCGACTTTATTCACATAATATTTCGACTTTATTCTCATAGTATTTTGACTTTATTCTCATAGTATTCGACTTCATTCTCGTAGTATTTCGACTTTACTCTCGTAGTATTTCGACTTTATTCTCGTAGTATTTCGACTTTATTCTCATAGTATTCGACTTCATTCTCATAGTATTTCGACTTTATTCTCGTAGTATTTTGACTTTATTCTCATAGTATTCGACTTCATTCTCGTAGTATTTCGACTTTATTCTCATAGTATTTTGACTTTATTCTCATAGTATTCGACTTCATTCTCATAGTATTCGACTTCATTCTCGTAGTATTTCGACTTTACTCTCGTAGTATTTCGACTTCATTCTCGTAGTATTTCGACTTTATTCTCGTAGTATTTCGACTTCATTCTCGTAGTATTTCGACTTTACTCTCATAGTATTTTGACTTTATTCTCATAGTATTCGACTTCATTCTCGTAGTATTTCGACTTTACTCTCGTAGTATTTCGACTTTATTCTCGTAGTATTTCGACTTCATTCTCGTAGTATTCGACTTTACTCTCGTAGTATTTCGACTTTATTCTCGTAGTATTTCGACTTCATTCTCGTAGTATTTCGACTTTACTCTCGTAGTATTTCGACTTTATTCTCGTAGTATTTCGACTTCATTCTCGTAGTATTTCGAATTTACTCTCGTAGTATTTCGACTTTATTCTCGTAGTATTTCGACTTCATTCTCGTAGTATTTCGACTTTACTCTCGTAGTATTTCGACTTTATTCTCGTAGTATTTCGACTTCATTCTCGTAGTATTTCGAATTTACTCTCGTAGTATTTAGACTTCATTCTCGTAGTATTTCGAATTTACTCTCGTAGTATTTCGACTTCATTCTCGTAGTATTTCGAATTTACTCTTGTAGTATTTCGACTTCATTCTCGTAGTATTTTGACTTTATTCTCATAGTATTTCGACTTTATTCTCGTAGTATTTCGACTTCATTCTCGTAGTATTTCGACTTTACTCTCGTAGTATTTCGACTTTATTCTCGTAGTATTTCGACTTCATTCTCGTAGTATTTCGAATTTACTCTCGTAGTATTTAGACTTCATTCTCGTAGTATTTCGAATTTACTCTCGTAGTATTTCGACTTCATTCTCGTAGTATTTCGAATTTACTCTTGTAGTATTTCGACTTCATTCTCGTAGTATTTTGACTTTATTCTCATAGTATTTCGAATTTACTCTTGTAGTATTTCGACTTCATTCTCGTAGTATTTTGACTTTATTCTCATAGTATTTCGAATTTACTCTCGTAGTATTTCGACTTTATTCTCATAGTATTTTGACTTTACTCTCTGAGTATTTCAACTTTACTCTCGTAGTATTTCGACTTTATTCTAGTATTTCGACTTTACTTTCGTAGTATTTCGACTTTATTCTAGTATTTCGACTTTACTTTCGTAGTATTTCGACTTTATTCTAGTATTTTGACTTTACTTTCGTAGTATTTCGACTTTATTCTCATAGTATTTTGACTTTACTCTCTGAGTATTTCAACTTTACTCTCGTAGTATTTCGACTTTATTCTAGTATTTCGACTTTACTTTCGTAGTATTTCGACTTTATTCTAGTATTTTGACTTTACTCTCATAGTGTTTTGACTTTACTTTCACAGTATTTCGACTTTACTTTCGTAGTATTTCGACTTTACTTTCGTAGTATTTCAACTTTAATTCTCGTAATTTTGACTTTATTCACTTAATATTTCGACTTCATTCTTGTAGTATTTTGACTTTATTCTTGTAGTATTCGACTTTATTCTCATAATTTCGACTTCATTCTTGTAGTATTTCGCCTTTGTTCTCACAGTATTTCGACTTCATTCTCGTAGTATTTCGACATTGTTCTCGTAATATTTCCACTTTACTCTCGTAGTATTTCGAATTCATTCTCGTAGTATTTCGACTTTACTCTCGTAGTATTTCGTAGTATTTCAACTTTACTCTCGTAATATTTCGACTTTATTCTCGTAGTATTTCGACTTTATTCTCGTAGTATTTCGACTTTATTCTCGTAGTATTTCCTAGTATTTCAATTCACTCTCGTAGTATTTCGACTTTACTCTCGTAGTATTTCGACTTTATTCTCGTAATATTTCCACTTTACTCTCGTAGTATTTCGAATTCATTCTCGTAGTATTTCGACTTTACTCTCGTAGTATTTCGTAGTATTTCAACTTTACTCTCGTAATATTTCGACTTCATTCTCGTAGTATTTCGACTTTATTCTCGTAGTATTCCGACTTTATTCTCGTAGTATTTCGACTTTATTCTCGTAGTATTTCAACTTTACTCTTGTAGTATTTCGACTTTATTCTCGTAGTATTTCGACTTTATTCTCGTAGTATTTCCTAGTATTTCATCTTTACTCTCGTAGTATTTCGACTTTACTCTCGTAGTATTTCGACTTTATTCTCATAGTATTTCGTAGTATTTCAACTTTACTCGCGTAATATTTCGACTTTATTCTCGTAGTATTTCGACTTTATTCTCGTATTATTTCGACTTTACTGTCATAGTATTTCGACTTTACTCTCGTAGTATTTCGACTTTACTCTCATAGTATTCGACTTTATTCTCGTAGTATTTAGACTTCATTTTCGTAGTATTTCGACTTTATTCTCGTAGTATTTCGACTTTATTCTCGTAGTATTTCGACTTTATTCTCGTAGTATTTCGACTTTATTCTCGTATTATTTCGACTTTATTCTCGTAGTATTTCGACTTTATTCTCGTAGTATTTCGACTTTATTCTCGTAGTATTTCGACTTTATTCTCGTAGTATTTCGACTTTATTCTCGTAGTATTTCGACTTTATTCTCGTAGTATTTCGACTTTATTCTCGTAGTATTTCGACTTTACTCTCATAGTATTCGACTTTATTCTCGTAGTATTTCGACTTCATTTTCGTAGTATTTCGACTTTATTCTCGTAGTATTCGACTTTATTCTCGTAGTATTTCGACTTCATTCTCGTAGTATTTCGACTTCATTTTCGTAGTATTTCGACTTCATTCTCGTAGTATTCGACTTTATTCTCGTAGTATTTCGACTTCATTCTCGTAGTATTTCGACTTTATTCTTGTAGTATTTCGACTTTACTCTAGTAGTATTTCGACTTTACTCTCGTAGTATTTCGACTTTACTCTCGTAGTATTTCGACTTATCTCTCAAAGTATTTCGACTTTATTCTCGCAGTATTCCGACTTTATTCTCGTAGTATTTCGACATTATTCTCGAAATATTATAACTTATTTTTTCATTTTCATTTTGTAATGCAAAAATTAAATTATACTTTAAATATGAAACTAAAACCACCAGTAGGTGGCAACATGTCATTCAAACGATTCATTAAAAATGGCTGATTCATTCTGGAATGAAGCAAGTTTATTAGAAATAAGTAATGATAATCATTCAGCTCATTGTATTTAGTATTTTAGGTGCTGTTTGACCTAAAATCAGACAGATGGCCACCCTATGGCTGTTTCTGAAAGCTAAAGGTGCACATGTTCATGAAAGCCCTCATTCAGTAAGTCACAGATGAAGGTGTAAAGGTTTCCTCAGTTCCTGTATGAATATAATGCTGCATTTCTCCAGGCTGCAAGGAGAAGCTCTCCTGTGATTAATGGAGAGCGCGGCACCCATTTGAAAGGCTCTGAGAGCTAATTTCTGCTGGATAATGTCACGCAGCGTGTGAATGTCACCAGGCTCAGACGCCGCATGTTCACCTCACCTCATCAGGAGAGAGACAAAGCGCTTCAGTCCCACAAACTCGTGTTGTTCTCAGACGCTTTCAGGCAGATGCGTTCGCTCGAATAGCTGGAGGTGAACAGATACATGAGAGGAAATGAAAAGACATTCAGGTCTCTCCACGCTCAATGCGCTCTGCTGTACTCCAGTGGTAGAGACGCAGTGATAAACTCCAGATGAATCATCAGCGTCTCATTAGGCAGAAATGCTGTTTTAATTGCAGAAACGCTCACGGCTCCGGCCCGAGGCACACGAATATTCCCTCCTGTTATGCTGAGAGATATAAAGAGCACTGAACGGACCAGCGTGAACCTTTAATCTCTCAGACTTTCTACAAACTTGAGGATGCAAGAGCGGCCTTAAATATTTAACCCTTTTAGGTTGTTGGTGTCTGGGCATATTTATTTATTTTTTAATGACATGAGATTTTGTGTTATGCTTAATCACTCAAATTTTTCAAAACCAGCAAGGCTTTATTCATGAACCATATACATGAATAGAAAACATTTAAAAATTATTTTTAGTTATAAAAATGTAATTTCTGAATGTTCTCTAAACATTGAAAATGTCATTTAAAAAAAAAAAATTTTATGCAAATGTTAAGGAAATGTTCCATCTTTTCATTTTGCAAACATTATAGGAATGTTACTTTTGAATGTTCTGAAACAAGTGACATTTAAAAAATGTTTCAAATAAAATGTTTCAACATTATTAATGTTACTTTGTTCGTATCTTTGAGAGAACTAATTAGTCTTCAGTGTCACATGGCTCTTCAGAAATAATTCTATTATGCTGTTTTGCTCCTGATTATAGTCAGTTATTATTTGTGATTAATTATTAATAATGGTTCTTGTTATTATCAATACTAAAAACTGGTTTTGTTTAATATTTTTGTGGAAACTGTGATGCTTTTACCTTTTTAGGATTATTTGATGAATACAAAGTTAATATAAATATAAATATAAATATAAATAATTTGTAATACATATAAATATCTTTACTGTCACTTAAAGCTGGCTGCACACTAGACGATTTTAAAACCATGAGAGACCACATACATAAAGACAGTTTCTACCGATTTTAAGCCTTATGATCCTCTGAACGCATACACTAGATGATTCGACCAGACCATGAGACCACACACTTGTTGACTGTAAAAAACGATTTCACAGTGACACAAGATCTCACGGAGACTCGCAAGATCAAACATGACTAGAGAAGAAAAACAAAAGGAAGACAATGGACGTTGTCAGCTGGCTTTCCCGTGCACGTTTCACTGTGAAAAACAAAGTATAAAGAAGAATATAACAGATTTATTCTGCTTTCGTGGCATTTTTGTGGCTGTCAAGTTTCAGCTATAAAAGCACGCATCATCTGACAAAGTTCCGATCTAAAACAAATGATTTGCAATCCGCGCTCCGGACGTTCCGATCTGAAGCAAATAATTTGCAAACCCACTCCTAGATTCTGATCTAAATCAAATGATTCATGATCCGGGCTTTGAATTTCCGATCTGAAACAAATGATTTGCGATCTAAAGTTCCGATCTAAATAAAATGATTCGCGCTCCTTGCTCTGAACGTTTCGATCTGAAGCAAATAATTTGTGATCCGCGCTTTGAAGTTCCGATCCGGAACAATTGATTTCACGATCCAAAGTTCCGATCTATATCAAATGATTTGTGCTCCGAACGTTCCGATCTGAATCAAATAATTCATGAACCCTCTCCTATTCTGATCTAAATCAAATGATTCGCGATACGTGCTTTGAATTTCCGATCTGAAACAAATGATTTGCGATCCAAAGATCTGATCTCAAATGATTCGCAATCCAAAGTTCCGATCTCAAATGATTCGCGATCCGCACTCTGAATGATTCACGAACCCGCTCCTATTCCGATCTAAATCAAATAATTTGTTTACTGTCAAATAGTTTGAATTTCCGATCTGAAACAAATGATTTGTGATCCAAAGTTTCGATCTTAAATGATTCGCAATCCAAAGTTCCGATCTCAAACGATTCGCGATCCAAAGTTTCAATCTTAAATGATTCACGATCCAAAGTTCCGATCTCAAATGATTCGCGATCCAAAGTTCTGATCTCGAATGATTCGCGATCCAAAGTTCCGATCTCAAATGATTCGCGATCCAAAGTTTCGATCTCAAGATTCGCGATCCAAAGATTCGCGATCCAAAGTTCCGATCTCAAATGATTCGCGATCCAAAGTTCCGATCTCAAATGATTCGCGATCCAAAGTTCCGATCTCAAATGATTCGCGATCCAAAGTTTCGATCACAAATGATTCACGATCCAAAGTTCCGATCACAAATGATTCGCGATCCAAAGTTCCGATCTCAAATGATTCGCGATCCAAAGTTTCGATCACAAATGATTCGCGATCCAAAGTTCCGATCACAAATGATTCGCGATCCAAAGTTTCGATCACAAATGATTCGCGATCCAAAGTTCCGATCTCAAATGATTCGTGATCCAAAGTTCCGATCTCAAATGATTGGCGATCCAAAGTTCCGATCTCAAATGATTGGCGATCCAAAGTTCCGATCTCAAATGATTCGTGATCCAAAGTTCCGATCTCAAATGATTTGCGATCCAAAGTTCCGATCTCAAATGATTCGCGATCCAAAGTTTCGATCTCAAATGATTCGCGATCCAAAGTTCCGATCTCAAACGATTCGTGATCCAAAGTTCCGATCTCAAACGATTCGCGATCCAAAGTTTCGATCTCAAACGATTCGCGATCCAAAGTTTCGATCTCAAATGATTCGCGATCCAAAGTTTCGATCTCAAATGATTCGCGATCCAAAGTTCCGATCTCAAACGATTCGCGATCCAAAGTTTCGATCTCAAACGATTCGCGATCCAAAGTTCCGATCTCGAATGATTCGCGATCCAAAGTTCCGATCTCAAATGATTCGCGATCCAAAGTTTCGATCTCAAGATTCGCGATCCAAAGATTCGCGATCCAAAGTTCCGATCTCAAATGATTGGCGATCCAAAGTTCCGATCTCAAATGATTCGCGATCCAAAGTTCCGATCTCAAATGATTCGCGATCCAAAGTTTCGATCACAAATGATTCGCGATCCAAAGTTCCGATCACAAATGATTCGCGATCCAAAGTTCCGATCTCAAATGATTCGCGATCCAAAGTTTCGATCACAAATGATTCGCGATCCAAAGTTCCGATCACAAATGATTCGCGATCCAAAGTTTCGATCACAAATGATTCGCGATCCAAAGTTCCGATCTCAAATGATTCGTGATCCAAAGTTCCGATCTCAAATGATTGGCGATCCAAAGTTCCGATCTCAAATGATTGGCGATCCAAAGTTCCGATCTCAAATGATTCGTGATCCAAAGTTCCGATCTCAAATGATTTGCGATCCAAAGTTCCGATCTCAAATGATTCGCGATCCAAAGTTTCGATCTCAAATGATTCGCGATCCAAAGTTCCGATCTCAAACGATTCGCGATCCAAAGTTTCGATCTCAAACGATTCGCGATCCAAAGTTTCGATCTCAAATGATTCGCGATCCAAAGTTCCGATCTCAAATGATTCGCGATCCAAAGTTCCGATCTCAAACGATTCGCGATCCAAAGTTTCGATCTCAAACGATTCGCGATCCAAAGTTACGAAGTTCCGATCTCAAATGATTCGCGATCCAAAGTTCCGATCTCAAACGATTCGCGATCCAAAGTTTCGATCTCAAACGATTCGCGATCCAAAGTTACGATCTCAAATGATTCGCGATGCGCGCTCCGAACGTTCCGACCTGAAGCAAATAATTTGCGAACCCGCTCCTATTCAAATGATCCAAATCAAATGATTCGCGATACGTGCTTTATAGTTTCACGAGCTCGCTTTTAAGTCTCAATCTGAACCAAATGATTTGCGTTACATGATCTGATTTGAGCGCTTCGAAACAGTGAATAGTTTTGCAATGTTATGGTTTAACTGATATGGAGTTTCGAAAACCTCTGTTTCACCCATCTCTACGTGCTTTTAAAAATAAAATGAAATGGCTCTTTTGAACTGGTTTTGCTTGTGAATCGCTTGAACTGAATGATCAAAGTCACGAGTTTGAGTTTGAATCAATCAGACCGGTTCCAGCGTAAATGACTCACTCAATTGAATCACTTTGTCTGTTCATCCGATTTTTGCATCTTCAGCCATGTTTACATAATGCTGCCAGTACTAATACTGGCTTAGCTCACTAGTTTTCTCAGATTAACTGAAATAAGTTTAAATACGATGATGTTTACTAATAAAATCTCCTTATTTCTATCCCAAAGATAACTGCTTTCCACGTCGAAGACATCCAACAGAAATCTACTAAAATACAGAGGTGAGGTAACAGCTTTAACCGGTTTACTAACTAACTAGTGAAACAGCTGCAGCTGCAGCTCAAAATACATGTTAGATGGAAAGATTGTGCATTATGATGGAGTTTGCAGCCTAATTCACTATATTAGAAATAGTTTGAGCACTGCAGTTCAGTTGCTGACAGTTCAATAGGAATCAGTTAAAAGCATCCAGTCATCACACATTAATGAAGTGAACGCTGAATTTATCAGTATATATTGTAATGCATATTTGAGACATTATTGTTGCGTCTGATTGTATTAGTCTTTATAGAGTGATAGTAATGTAAAAAAAAGCAAATGGGAAAAGCAGATGAACGCAAAATGTGATGAAAAGATTAATTCAGAATGACATATTATCTTTGTGTAGAATGTTATATTAATCCAGATGTCTCAACTCGGTTATTCCTCTCAGACTCGTCTTTGCATTGTGAGGTACAATGTCAATGTGGAATACTCTGTGGAGCAGAGTATAAAAGACAGAAATATCATTATTATTTAATTCAAGGGGTCTTATGTGAATAGTCACAAAAATAAGTATTACTCTTTCTGAGCTGTCCTCAAATTACATGCTCTCAGAGTTTCTTGAAACTTGAGGATACAAGAGCAGGTTACGGCTTTAAACACAGTGCTGATGCAAGTAATAAAATGCAACTCTATTTCAAGTTCAAGTTTATTATTTTTCGTTCCAAAGCTTACACAGGGTACATACAGTAAGAATAACACACAGACAGAAAAACACAGGGCGTATATGAAATGGAGACAAGGCAATCTAGAAATGGAAAAAAACCAAACAAACAGTAGACTAAGACAAAGGGCACAATTCAAGAGATGCACTGTAAAAAGTTTTCACCAGTTTCAACTTAAAAACTTAAGTTTAGCAGCTGCATTAAAATTTTAAGTTAAATCAACTTTAAAATACAAGTCATTTCAACTCATAAGTTAAATCAACTTAAAAGTACAAGTCATTTTAATTAATTTTATTGTCGTGTGTTGAAATAAAGAGTAGTTTTAAGTTGATTTAACTTAAAATGTTAAGGCAGCTGCTGAACTTACGTTTTTAAGTTGAAATTGGTAAAAACTTTTTACAGTGTGTAGGGGTGATATAATAATACAATTGGAAATAATATAATATGTAATAAATACACTGTTGTATACACTACCAGTCAAAAGTTTTTGAACAGTAAGATTTTTAATGTTTTTTTAAAGAAGCCTCTTCTGTTCACTGAGCCTGCATTTATTTGATCTAAAATACAGCAAAATTCTGAAATATTTTTACTATTTTAAAAAACTGCTTTCTATTTATATATATTTTAAAATATAATTTATTCCTGTGATGCAAAGCTGAATTTTCAGCATCATTACTGCAGTCTTCAGTGTCACATGATCCTTCAGAAATCATTCTAATATTCTGATTTGCTGCTCAATAAACAAGTTTTATTATTATTATTATTATCATCAATATTTAAAAGTTGAATACATTTTTTCAGGATTCTTTGATGAATACAAAGCTCCAAAGATCTTTTATTTAGCAAAGATGCTTTAAATTGATGAAAATGGATGATAAAGACGTTTATAATGTTGCAAAAGACTTTTATTTCAGATAAATGCTGTTCATTTGAATTTTCTATTCAACAAAGAAACCTGAAAAAATTCTCAGCTTTTTTAAACATAATAATAATAATAATTATAATAATAATAATGATGATAATAATAATAATAATAATAATAATAATAAATGTTTTTAAGCAGCAAATAAGAATATGATTACAGAATGATCATGTGACTGAAGTATTGATGCACAAAATTCAGCTTTGAGATCACAGGAATAAATTATATTTGTAAATATTTTAAAATTGATTTTTTGCTGTACTTTGGATCAAATAAATGCAGGGTTAGTGAGCTTAAAAACAAAATATCCTACTGTTTAAAAACTTTGTTTGTGTGTGTGTTTGTGTATTAGATAATTGTGCATAGATACATTATTTTAGTATTTTACTTTTGTAATTTGTTTTTTCTTTTCAATTTTAGTTGTTTTTGTAATTTTTATTCATTTTTTGTTCGTTTGAATCTAAGATTTTTTTAGTTATTTTAGTTCTTAATCTAAATGAAAATGTTGTAAATAGCTGAAAAAAATAATCAAAGTAATAATAAAAGTTAAAAATAAAAGATACAACAAAAAGTTTAATGTTTATTTCAAGTAACAACTTCTTTATTGTTTTATTTAATTTAATTATTTAATTATTATGTTTTAAATGTACTTATTTTAGAACTTTAAATGAAAATAATAATAATAGCTTAAATAATAATAAAGTCAATGTGTGTTTTATTTCAAGTCTTCTTTTTAGTGATATAACCTTAAAATAGGCTTGTCAGCTAAAGGGAGAAAACACATATATTAGTTGATGTTCACCCAGTCACTCTCTTGATCTGTCATTTAATTATGCGTCTAATACAAACACAATATTCACAGTGACCCTTGGAATAAACGGTGATAGATATGTGCCTTTATTCTGCACGTTTTCATCCTGGAACGTGTCACGAACACAACTGGAACTGCTATTTTGAGTTATTTATGGTTATTTGATTTGGAGCAGCACAGCGATTGATCAAAGTATGATTTGATTACGTTTTGTTTGCTTTTTATTGTGTCGGCGCGGGGCAGAGAATCGACCGTCGGAAAACTGCGTTTGTGACGCGGGATTCGCATTAAACATCCTGTGAAATTCACCGTGTCAACACAGTTCTTCAAAATCCAATAAAATATGTCAGCACGGTTTTCATGAACCCAATAAAATGTAATTTTGAGGCGAGCAGATGTGTGTGTGCTCTTTCAGGTCCTCTCCTGCTCTCTTCCTCCGTTGTTATTACTCTGGTGTTTTCCTAATTAAAAACATGGAGAGCAACACCGTTAACGACTGACCGCTTTACTGTAGGAGTCTGTGACCTTAAACAGCTGTTGGTTTATGTGAGCAACTTCTGATAAAAAGCTGCTCAAAAGTTTAGATTTGTAATGTTTTTTGAAGAAGTCTCTTCTGCTCACCAAGCCCGCATTTATTTGATCCAAAGTACAGCAAAAACAGTACAAATTTGAAATATTTTTACTATTTAAAATAACTGCTTTCTAAGTGAAACATTTAAAAATTAAATTTATTCCTGTGATTTCAAAGCTGATTTTTTTATGCATCATTATTCCAGTCACATGGTCTTTTAGAAATCATTCTAATATTCTGATTTGCTCAAAAACATTTATTACTATTATTATTATTATTATTATTATTATTATTATTATTAAGTTGAAAACAGCTGAGTGGACTTTTTTCAGGTTTCTTTGATGAATAGAAAGCTGCTTAATATGTCTTTGGAACCTCTGATACTTAGTTAAAAAGAACAGAATTTATTCAAAATAGAAATCTTTTAACACAAGGTGTTTGTTACAAAGTTTTATATTTTAAATAAATGCTGTTTTTTTTTTTTATCTTACATTAAATATTTATTAAAGAATCCTTAATAAGTATTACAGGTTCCAAAAAAAATATTAAGCAGCGCAACTGTTTCCAACATTGATAATAAATCAGCATATTAGCGTGATTTCTGAAGTATCATGAAGACTGGAGTAATGATGCTGAAAATTCAGCTTTGCATCACTGGAATAAATTATATTTTAAAGTATATTAAAATAGAAAACCACAAATTTAAATTGCAATAATGTTCCACATTATTACAGTTTTTTTCTGTATTTGATGAGCAAAAAAGTCTCCTTAAAGCATTAAAAAATCTGCAGCACTGGAATAAATTATATTTTAAAGTATATTAAAATAGAAAACCACTATTTTAAATTGCAATAATATTTCACAATATTACAGTTTTTTTCTGTATTTTTAATCAAATAAATGCAGCCTTGATGAGCAAAAAAGTCTCCTCAATAAACAACAAAAAATCTTCCTGAGCAGCAGTGTAAACACTGAAGACTGGAATAATGATGCTGAAAATTCAGCTTTGCATCACTGGAATAAATTATATTTTAATGTATATTAAAATAGAAAACTACTATTTTAAATTGCAATAATATTTCACAATATTACAGTTTTTTCTGTATTTGATGAGCAAAAAAGTCTCCTTTAAAGCATTAAAAAATCTTATTGAGCAGCAGTATATGAGATGCACAGTGTGTTTTGAAAATATTCAGTGTTAAAAAAACACTGAAGACTGGAGTAATGATGCTGAAAATTCAGCTTTGCATCACTGGAATAAATTATATTTTAATGTATATTAAAATAGAAAACCACTATTTTAAATTGCAATAATATTTCACAATATTACAGTTTTTTTCTGTATTTTTAATCAAATAAATGCAGCCTTGATGAGCAAAAAAGTCTCCTTAAAGCATTAAAAAATCTGCAGCACTGGAATAAATTATATTTTAAAGTATATTAAAATTGAAAACCACTATTTTAAATTGCAATAATGTTTCACAATATTAAATTTTTTTCTGTATTTTTAATCAAATAAATGCAGCCTTGATGAGCAAAAAAGTCTCCTTAAAGCATTAAAAAATCTGCAGCACTGGAATAAATTATATTTTAACGTATATTAAAATAGAAAACTACTATTTTAAATTGCAATAATATTTCACAATATTAAATTTTTTTCTGTATTTTTAATCAAATAAATGCAGCCTTGATGAGCAAAAAAGTCTCCTTAAAGCATTAAAAAATCTTACTGAGCAGCAGTGTAAACACTGAAGACTGGAGTAACGATGCTAAAAATTCAGCTTTGCATCACTGGAATAAATTATATTTTAATGTATATTAAAATAGAAAACTACTATTTTAAATTGCAATAATATTTCACAATATTACAGTTTTTTCTGTATTTGATGAGCAAAAAAGTCTCCTTTAAAGCATTAAAAAATCTTATTGAGCAGCAGTATATGAGATGCACAGTGTGTTTTGAAAATATTCAGTGTTAAAAAACACTGAAGACTGGAATAATGATGCTGAAAATTCAGCTTTGCATCACTGGAATAAATTATATTTTAATGTATATTAAAATAGAAAACCACTATTTTAAATTGCAATAATATTTCACAATATTACAGTTTTTTCTGCATTTTAATCAAATAAATGCAGCCTTGATGAGCAAAAAAGTCTCCTTAAAGCATTAAAAAGTCTTACTGAGCAGCAGTGTAAACACTGAAGACTGGAATAATGATGCTGAAAATTCAACTTTGCATCACTGGAATAAATTATATTTTAAAGTATATTAAAATAGAAAACCACTATTTTAAATTGCAATAATATTTCACAATATTACAGTTTTTTCTGTATTTGATGAGCAAAAAAGTCTCCTTTAAAGCATTAAAAAAATTTATTGAGCAGCAGTATATGAGATGCACAGTGTGTTTTGAAAATATTCAGTGTTAAAAAAAACACTGAAGACTGGAGTAATGATGCTGAAAATTCAGCTTTGCATCACTGGAATAAATTATATTTTAAAGTATATTAAAATAGAAAACCACTATTTTAAATTGCAATAATATTTCACAATATTACAGTTTTTTCTGTATTTGATGAGCAAAAAAGTCTCCTTTAAAGCATTAAAAAATCTTACTGAGCAGCAGTGTAAACACTGAAGACTGGAGTAACAATGCTGAAAATTCAGCTTTGATCACAGAAATGAATTACATTTTAACAGATATTCACATAGAAAAGAGCAATTTTAAATTATAATACTATTTCAGAATTTTTACTTTTTTTTGGTGAGCAGAAAAGACTTCTTAAAAATCTTTTAAAGATTTTGTATTGTTCCAAACTTTTAATTGATAGTTCAGATTTTTTCACATAATTTAAAGTAATAATGCAGGTTTTGATGTGAGTATTTTTCAAGGCCGCAGGGGGTTTGATTGCCCTGTCGCTCCTGTGTTTGTCTTTCAGCGCTGGTCACTGGAGGAGCTCCTGAGCGATCCGCTGGAGTCTGTGAGTTCATGGAGTGTTTCTCCCCATCAGTCACAGCGGGTGGCAGGTTCGCAGCTGAAGGTGTGTCATTAGACCCCTGCCGACCGCCTCCTGGTCCGGCCCTCCTCACATTCGTCTTCATTAAAGAGCCGTTGACTGGGTCTCTCTGAGCAGATGGTCATTAATGTGGCCACCCGAGCCACGGGACTCTACCTGAGGACGGACGTCAGCTCTGAGTCGGAACGCCGCCGCGCTCGAGACGCAGGGACTCCGGAGGAAGGCGCCTCTCCGAATCACTTCCCAGATGAGTTTATAAATACCTGCCGGTGGGTGGCGAAGGTATGCAACAATACGCCTAATAAATAAGCCATAAACACTTGCCAAACGCCATGTGCGTCATCATCAGCTCTATAACTCATTTTAACATTTAATCCTCAAACATAACATTTTTTTTTTATGTTACAGGTACTTATTTTTAGCTACTAGTATCTATTTCATTAGGTACTAGTTATTTTTTAGTTACAAGTGCTCGTCCTTAAAGGCTTACTCCAGGCCAAAATGAAAATTTTTGTCCTTAATCACTGACCTCCATGTCGTTCCAAACCCTTAAAAGCAATGTTCGTCTTTGGAACACAATTTATCCCTTGGGTGTAAAAAAAAAAGTTACAAATCATAAAAATATGATTAATAATATTTTTTTCCACTTTTTTTTTTATAACTCGTTTTAACATTTAATCCTCAAACATACCATTATTACCAAAATGTTACAGTTAGTTGTTTTTTAGCTACTAGTATCTATTTCGTTAGGTACTAGTTATTTTTTAGTTACAAGTGCTCATCATCAATCACTGACCTCCATGTCGTTCCAAACCCTTAAAAGCAATGTTTGTCTTAACCCTTGTGTGTCAAAAAAAAAAGTTACTCATAGGTGCAAAATGGACAAAAACTGTCAAAAATATGATTTATTAATATGTTTTTCCACTTTTTTTTTTTTTTATAACTCATTTGAACATTTAATCCTCAAAACATACTAGTATTTTTTTATGTTACAGGTACTTATTTTTTAGCTACTACTATCTATTTCATTAGGTACTAAATGGACAAAAATGGTCATAAAAATATGATTTATTAATATTTTTTTCCACTTTCACTGATGTCGATTTTTTATCCAGCATCTGTTCTATCCATAGATACCAAACATTCATTAATTTTCTGAATTGTAACTCTTTAAATGCTGGTTTGTTTACATAATGCCACAGGTGTTTTTTATGAAAAAAATAAAAATAGTAGTAATTTCCATATACTAAATGCTAAGCAGATTTTTTTTTCTTTGCTTATTAGATTCTTGGGTGTGTCAGTGAAGAACAGCAACATTAATTTTGAGGCATTTATATTTTTTTATTTAGTGTTAGATTAAAAAAAAAGTATATGCCAAATTTGAAAAAAAAAAAAATAAATGGCACAATCTAGTAAAAAAATGGTAAAAATGAAAAATTTGAAGCCTTGCCGATAGAATAAATGCCTATTAGCAAATATTGCATCATTTTATAGTCAAAATTGCAGATTTAATGATTTTCAATGTGGACATTTTTGTCCTTAAGGTCCTGAGTGTGAGTATTTTTTGTATGGAGGGTAAAATAGATTTTTTGAAGGAAATGAGGGTGAAATATTAAAATTTCAATAAGAATAAACACCTGAGCCAAAATGTATGCAGTTGGCATTAACACAGACACACTTATAACAAAAAACAAAACTGAAATGGACAAAAATGTCCATAAGGTCGCACAAGGGTTGAGATATATAATTATATCACTCAGCTTAAAATTGTATAATTTTCAGCAGTTTTAAGTGGATGACAGCAAAGTTTATCTTGTTGTCAAGAAAAAGTTTGTCAAACAAGTCATGGGGAAAAAATTTTGTTAATTATAATTTCGTATTAAATAAATAACACTATATGAAAATGAAGATAAATATCTCTCATGCTATTTATATTTTATCAACAGTTATTTTTTCTTCAATAAAAAAATGTAAAAAAAACTAAACAAAAAAAAAAGCAATAAAAGAGTTGACAAAGTTAGTGACTCTACACTGAATTGTAAAAATGTATTTTACAAAATAAGCATTTTTTTACTGCTTATTTGTCAACTACCCATCTGCATAATAAATATACAGTACACACACATATTATTTTGGATTTATTTTGGTACTAGTGTCTAAAAGAATAAGTACTAGTATCAATTTAATAGGTACTTTATTTAATGAATAAGTACTAGTATCTAAAAATAAATTCTAGTATCTAATAATAAGTACTAGTATTATTTAATAGGTACTACCATCAAATTAATAATTACTGCTATCTAATAATAAGAAAATAACTAGTATCTAATAGGTACTAGCATCTAAAGAAGAACTATTAATGTCTATTTAAAATGTAGTAGTATCTAATGAATAAGTAAAAAAGAAACTAGTAGCTAAAAAATAGTTTTTTTTTTCCATTAAAAATAGATCTTACTACATTACAAGGATTAAATGTTAAAACGGCTTGCCATAAAAGCACAACAATTGACGCCAACTGCTTTCTTTATCAACTCTTTCACATTCAGCTCAGACTGTAAACTCTCAGCCACATAAAACATCATTATTTGTTGTTTTTCTGTCCATTAGCATTTATTCCAGACATTCAAGAACAGTTAATGCTTCCTATAATGGTTCAGTATTTCTTCTTCCTAACATAATCAATGTGATGTTTATAATTCTTAGCATTTAAGACATTTGTAAACCATTCCTGGTTTTTAGAATCTTATGGAAATTTGCTTCCAGTAATTTCATAATATCAAAACCAACCTAATCAAATCATGTCCATTTCTTAAAACATAAACTGGTGGGTCGTGACCCAAAAAAGGGACGCTGAAGTATTTAGTTACTAGTTTAACTTTAATTATGAACTCCAAAGTAAAATGTGAATCTTGAAACAACATCATTAGCATTATTAACCTTGTTCTGTTAAAACTCACAAAATAAACACTTTCATTTGCCCTGCCAGTGTTTTACGATGCTATTCTGTCCACATCAGAAGCATTTAAACTCTTAAAAATAAAGGTGCTTTAAAAGGTTCTTCACAGCGATGCCATAGAAGAACCATTTTTGGTTTCACAAAGAACCATTCAGTCAAAGGTTCTTTAAAGAACCATCTCTTTCTTACCTTTTTATAATCTGAAGAACCTTCTTTCACCACAAAGAACCTTTTATGAAACAGAAAGGTTCTTCAGATGTTAAAGGCTCTTTATGGAACCATTTAGACAAAAAAAGGTTCTTCTATAGCATTGTGAGTGCAGAATGGTTCTTATAATGATACCAGTATTTTTTAAAATATAGACCCAGTTCTGCTTCTCAACCTAATTGAATCATGTCTGTTTTTTCAAGCATAAATTGGTGGGCCGTGACCCAAAGAAAAGATGATAAATGATTTTACTAATAGTATTACTTTAGTCTTTATCTTCACTTGATGAAGCAAAACCAGTTGAGAAACTCTTTAAAATAACTCAACCAGTCACTTTTCTGTTTTTAAACCAGAGGGAACTACACTCTTAAAAATAGGTGCTTTGCAATGCCATAGAAGAACCTTTTTGTCTAAATGGTTCCATAAAGAGCCTTTAACATCTGAAGAACCTTTCTGTTTCATAAAAGGTTCTTTGTGGTGAAAGAAGGTTCTTCAGATTATAAAAAGCTAAGAAAGAGATGGCTCTTTAAAGAACCTTTGACTGAATGGTTCTTTGTGGAACCAAAAATGGTTCTTCTATGGCATCGCTGTGAAGAACCTTTTAAAGCACCTTTATTTTTAAAGGGGTCATCGGATGCAAAACTAACTTTTACATGTTGTTTGAACATTAATGTGTGTTGGCAGTTTGTGCCCACAACCACCCTACAATGATAAAAACCACCCAGTGGTATTTTTTTAATTTTTAATAGTAATATCCCCTTTTTAAAATCAAGTCATTCTCAGCTTCTTGTGGGTAAGACGACACACAGACAGAGGCCCCTCCCACAATAGTTGATTGACATGAGCGCCTTACCTTAGCCCCGCCCCCACCAAGCTGAAACTCGGTTTGTGTGACTCAGGTGCAGAGGAAGACAAGAATGTCTCCGATTGAGCGATTGAGGTGTTCTGTTGTTGGATGTAATAATGAACATAGCAGTCGTCATTTACTCCCGACATCTGAGCCGCTGAAGACGCAGAGGATTAATGTTACTTTCGTTTTTGAAAGAAAAAGCACCGATCCCGATCTACATATGCGTCTATGTTCGTGCGAATCGTTCCTGATGCAGCTTCACCCACAGCAGAAGTGAGTATAAGAGTTTTTAAGCATCTTAAAAGGCTAAAGTAAACATTACGGCTCATAATCCCACATCAGAGAGGGGCGGGGCGAGCAGAGCTCATTTGCATTTAAAGGGACCATGCAATAAAATGAGTTGACGTTTTTGCAGAGCTGATATTGACAAGGTAAAAGGGTGTTTTTATACACTACTATTGAGAATTTTTAACCAAAGTATATTATAGACTTTACATTAGGACCCTAAAGAATCATATGTGACCCTGGACCACAAAACCAGTCATAAGGTTAAATTTTACAAAACTGAGATGTATACATCATTTGAAAGCTCAATAAATAAGCTTTCTATTGATGTATGGTTTGTTAGGATAGGACAATATTTGGCTGAGATACATCTATTTGAAAATCAGGAATTTGAGGGTGCAAAAAAAATCAAAATACTGAGAAAATCACCTTTAAATTTCTCCAAATTAGGTTCTTAACAATGCATATTACTAATCAAAAATTACATTTTGATATATTTACCGTAGGAATTTTACAAAAAATCTCCATGGAATATGATCTTTACTTAATTTCCTAATGATTTTTGGCATAAAAGAAAAAACAATAATTTTGACCCATGCAATGTATTTTTGGCTATTGCTACAAATATACCCCAGCGACTTAAGACTGGTTTTGTGGTCCAGGGTCACATATGAACTTGTGGAAAATAAGAGTGTAGTTTATCAGCATGTAGTGAATGTCCTGTTATAGCACTGCAAAAATAATCAGTTTTACTTCATGTTTTTGTGTTGTTTTCAAATAGAAATATCTAAACATTCTTAAATCAAGATATATTTACTTGAGAAGCGAAATTACTTAAGATATCAAAGTTTTCTTGAAAAAAAAGTATAAAAATTACATTTGTTTATGCTTAAATTTTTTTTAATTTTTTAATTTTTTAAAAAAATTTTTTAATAGCGTAAATGCTTAATTTTAATACTTTTTTTCTCAGAAAACAACATTTGCTTCTACATTAAATGTGTCTTGATTTAAGAAAGTTTATAGATATTTTTCTTGGAAATCAGGACAAAAATACTGAGTATGTCATTTTCAACAATAAGGAAACGGTTAAGTGTCCAGTCTATCAAAATCAGGTCTTAAGTAGGTATATCTGTAACAATAACCAAAAATGCATTGTATGGGTCAAAATTATCGATTTTTCTTTTATTCCAAAATCATCAGGATTTCAAGATCATGTTCCATGAAGATATTTAGTAAATTTCCTACCGTAAATATATCAAAACTTAATAATAATAGTTTTGCTAAGCACTTCATTTGGACTTTAAAGGTGATTTTCTCAATATTTCGATTTTTTTGCACCCTGAGATTTCAGATTTTCCTATCTTAACAAACCATTCATCAATGGAAAGTTTATAAACTCATAATTCTGACTTTTTTCTCTCAAATGAGAGTTTATGGAACATCTTTTCAGGAAATTCTGGCTTTTTTTCCTCAGAACTGCATGATACAAACTCAATCCTGAGTTTTTTCTTAGAATTGGGTGATATAAACTCACAGATGTGAAAAATAAAGTCAGAATTGCAATATAAACTCATAATTCAGACTTTTTTCTCAGAAATGGATGATATAAACTCGCAATTGCGAAAAAAAAGTGTTTACTTGTACTTTTACTTTCAATTCTTAAGTGTATTTAAGATTAAAAAAAAAATACAATAAATATCACATACCTTATGACTTTTACTCAAGTAATATTCTAAACGGTGACTTCAACTTCTACCAAAGTCTTTTTCTGGTAAGATATCTGTACTTTTACTTAAGTATGGCTTTCAGGTACTTTATACACCACTGATTTTGTTTCAGAAAACAACATTTTGCTTCTCCAATTTGATGTTCCATGAAGATATTTAGTAAATTTCCTACCATAAATATATCAAAACTTATTTTTTAGTTAGCAATATGTATTTCTAAGCACTTCATTTGGACTTTAAAGGTGATTTTCTCAATATTTAGATTTTTTTGCACCCTCCGATTTCAGATTTTTCTATCTTAACAAACCATACATCAATGGAAAGCTTATTTATTTAGCTTTCAGATGATGCAAAAATCTCTATCTCAAAAAATTGACCCTTACAACTGGTTTTGTGGTCCAGGGTCACATTTATCTTAGACATTCAAGAACATGCAATGGTTGTGATATCATTTGCATCCAGTGCTTTTAACATAAGGAACCAGTTCTTCTTTCCAACCTAATCAAACACGATGTTTTTGATTCTTAAAGGACTGCTTCTTAACTGACCATAAACAGAATGATAAATGATTTAGTTACTAGTACTACTTCAGATCAGAAGAAGCTATAAGAGCTTTACCTGCGTGAATTATGGAACAGAGCAGAGGAGCATTTGAAATATTTACAAGTATGATTCACAAAATCAGGATGCAAAGGCAGGAAACAAGTCCATTTATGAGACGTTCTCATCTGTTGCAAACACTGATGAATGTGTGAAGTCATTTCAAGGTTCCTCGTCTGCCATACGCAAACTTGAATATCACTAATGAAGGATCCAGGCCGTGATTCCTGAAGGTCTGAGTGTCTCGGAGAACATTAGCTGTCTGCATTCTGCACCTGTTCTCCCATCTTATCTTTTCTTTATAAACTCCCAGTCTCTGCGGATCTGCCCTTTCCTGTCCTGCAGGGGTCAGAGGTCAGGCAGGTGTTCGGGGCAGCGGCTAAATTAAGAAAAGCTGAGATGCCCGAGGCCACTTCACTTCACTACATACATCTTCTCATCTGTAAACAATGCTACAGGAGCCACAGTGTGTGATTATAATGCTAAACGCCACTAATTATTCATTTAAAGCGTAGTTTTCAAATGCATTGCTCAAAAATGCACTTCCACAACTAAGGAGATCTTAGAACTTCCCTTATGAATCAACTTCATCTCATGTGTTTCTTTGTAAAGAAAGAAAAGCACTTAAATTTTCAACATATTTTTTGAAACATCTGAGAAGCTTCTTAACATTTTATTACGTTCACAAAACCATGTTAGCGACATGCTAATCAGGCTAGTAACTTGCTAATCATGCTAGCAACATGCTAATAACAGGCTAATCATGTTAAAAACATGTTAACAACATACTTAGGCTAAAAACATGCTAACAACATGTTAATCATGCTAGTAATGCTAACATCATGCTAGCTACACATTAGTAACGTGCTAATCATGTTAACATGAAACATGCTAGTGCCTTGTTAATCATAGTAGAAACATGTTAGCAACATGGGAATGATGCTAACAACATGTTATCAACATGCTAGCAACACGCTACTGACATGTTAATCATGTTACAAGCATGCTAGAAACATACTAATAAAGTTAATCAGGCTAGAAACATGCTAACAACATGCTAATCATGTTAGAAACATGCTAACAACATACTTAGGCTAGAAAAATGCTAACATCATGTTAAAAAGGCTAGAAACGTGCTAACAACATGCTAATCATGTTAGAAACATGCTAACAACATGTTAATCCGGCTAAAAACATGTTAACAACATGTTAATCATGCTAGTAATGCTAACATAATGCTAGCTACACATTAGTAACATGCTAATCATGTTATCATGAAACATGCTAGTGCCTTGTTAATCATAGTAGAAACATGTTAGCAACATGGGAATGATGCTAACAACATGTTATCAACATGCTAGCAACACGCTACTGACATGTTAATCATGTTACAAGCATGCTAGAAACATACTAATAAAGTTAATCAGGCTAGAAACATGCTAACAACATGCTAATCATGTTAGAAACATGCTAACAACATACTTAGGCTAGAAAAATGCTAACATCATGTTAAAAAGGCTAGAAACGTGCTAACAACATGCTAATCATGTTAGAAACATGCTAACAACATGTTAATCCGGCTAAAAACATGTTAACAACATGTTAATCATGCTAGTAATGCTAACATCATGCTAGCTACACATTAGTAACATGCTAATCATGTTAACATGAAACATGCTAGTGCCTTGTTAATCATAGTAGAAACATGTTAGCAACATGGGAATGATGCTAACAACATGTTATCAACATGCTAGCAACACGCTACTGACATGTTAATCATGTTACAAGCATGCTAGAAACATACTAACAATGTTAATCAGGCTAGAAACATGCTAACAACATGTTAAAAAGCCCATAAACGTGCTAACAACATGCTAATCATGTTAGAAACATGCTAAAAACATGTTAATCCGGCTAAAAACATGTTAACAACATGTTAATCATGCTAGTAATGCTAACATCATGCTAGCTACACATTAGTAACATGCTAATCATGTTAACATGAAACATGCTAGTGCCTTGTTAATCATAGTAGAAACATGTTAGCAACATGGGAATGATGCTAACAACATGTTATCAACATGCTAGCAACACACTACTGACATGTTAATCATGTTACAAGCATGCTAGAAACTTACTGACAATGTTAATCAGGCTAGAAACATGCTAACAACATGCTAATCATGTTAGAAACATGCTAACAACATACTTAGGCTAGAAACATGGTAACAACATGTTAAAAGGGCTAGAAATGTGCTAACAACATGCTAATCATGTTAGAAACATGCTAACAACATGTAAAAAGGCTATAAACGTGCTAACAACATGCTAATCATGTTAGAAACATGCTAAAAACATGTTAATCCGGCTAAAAACATGTTAACAACATGTTAATCATGCTAGTAATGCTAACATCATGCTAGCTACACATTAGTAACATGCTAATCATGTTAACATGAAACATGCTAGTGCCTTGTTAATCATAGTAGAAACATGTTAGCAACATGGGAATGATGCTAACAACATGTTATCAACATGCTAGCAACACACTACTGACATGTTAATCATGTTACAAGCATGCTAGAAACATACTAACAATGTTAATCAGGCTAGAAACATGCTAACAACATGTTAAAAAGGCTAGAAACGTGCTAACAACATGCTAATCATGTTAGAAACATGCTAACAACATGTAAGAAGGCTAGAAACGTGCTAACAACATGCTAATCATGTTAGAAACATGCTAAAAACATGTTAATCCGGCTAAAAACGTGTTAACAACATGTTAATCATGCTAGTAATGCTAACATCATGCTAGCTACACATTAGTAACATGCTAATCATGTTAACATGAAACATGCTAGTGCCTTGTTAATCATAGTAGAAACACGTTAGCAACATGGTAATGATGCTAACAACATGTTATCAACATGCTAGCAACACGCTACTGACATGTTAATCGTATTACAAGCATGCTAGAAACATACTAACAATGTTAATCAGGCTAGAAACATGCTAACAACATGTTAAAAAGCCTATAAACGTGCTAACAACATGCTAATCATGCTAGTAATGCTAACATCATGTTAGTGACATTCTAACCATGCTAGCTACACGCTAGTAACATGTTAATCATGTTAGAAACATGTTAACAGCGTTTATCATGCTAGTAATGCTAACATCATGCTAGCGACATTCTAAGCATGCTATCTACACGTTAGTAACATGCTAATCATGTTAGAAGCATGCTAGAAACATGCTAACAACATGATAATCATGCTAGAAACATGCTAGTGCTTTGTTAATCATGGTAGATGACCCAAGGAATATTTTTCATTACAATAAGTCATTCTTCAGAAGTTATTAGCATTTTTTTATAACTTTTGACCACAAGGTGGCACTGCCACCAAACTTTTTGAGTACTGTCAGGGCATGGTGCTGAAGACACATCCTGACTTACGTAACGATAAGTCAATGCATTCCTAAAATATAGCATTTTATAACAAAATTCTAAATGGCTGACGCCCAAAATGGCTCACATAGGAAAATTGGATATGGTTGGACTCTGCATGCTCCTCCAAATCTAACTATCTAAATCTTTCAAGATTTTTGGCCAAACCATTAAGAAGTTATAAGCAAAAATAACCATTTTTCATATCTTCTGACCACTAGGTGGCACTGTGCCGAAACACTGCAGGTAGCCTCAGGTCATGTTTGGTATCACACAATTTAAGTTTGGTCTCAATACGCCAAAGCGTTGCGGAGATATAGCCTCACATCTATTTTTGCATGCTTTTCGTAGAATTTGTTCACACATTATTTGCTATAAATTTTGAATTTTGAACTTAGCATGAGCCAAGGATTCAGAGAAAAGCAAAAAATTTGCATAAAAGATATTTTTATTAGCAAAAAGAAAGTGAAATTTTGGACAAGTGGTGGCGCTAGAGAGTTTGAGTTAAAGACTTCAAATTGGCGGTGGTGACATTTCAGACTGTCCTTTATCAGTGTGCCAAATTTCACAACTTTCCTGCAAGCGGTTCTATGGGCTGCCATAGACTTCAACAGCGGAAGAATAATAATAATAAGAATTCTAGCGATTTCAATAGGTGCCTTCCACCGCACCTTCTGTGCTTGGCCCCTAATGAAAACAGATAATATAAAAATACAAACTTTCAAAACTTTAACAAAAACTTCAAGACTTCAATGTACTAAAAAAACAAGACACAGACAGTACATAAGTACATAAGACAGTATAAAACTTTTTTTTTTGCTGTGAGCTTGATTTCATGCATGTGTCCAAAAGCAATAGGTTGTTTTCAATCACGTGGTTCTGATGACGCGCGGAATGCAGCTGGAGGGCAGGTAGTTATTTTTCTCCATAGCGATCACTAGCAGAAACTCGAAATGCCTATGTTTTAAGTTGTTTATGGAAATTGGTCAAACCTAGAAATTTCATTTCTTATCGTGTATGAATATATGCTGTTCATAAGGAGGAAAACACAAGAAATTGACTCAAAAACGCAGAGAAAAGTGGCTTGTAAAACCCTGTACAGCAGTAGTTTCAGGAGTAACATATATCCAGCATCCTCTATATAAATGTGGGAATCACTTTCGAAATTGTTTGCAATCAGGCTTACTTACCTTATTTACAGCATCGATGGCAGGCAACTATTTTAATTTGATTGAAAAAAACGTCTACATAACATAACGATCACATCCAACATATGTCGTGATTTTCTGTTTATACCTTTCTGTAATAGCGTCTCAACCAATACAGTACATGCTTTCCTCCATCTCATCCGTTCTGCTTTTTGAGTCACACACGTAAAGCGAAACCTTTATTCAAATTCTGAACCGATTATAGCGTAGAATAAGAGCAAATATCGCTTTCATACAGTCACTAAAAAGCTCGAAACTACAAATATACAGTCGTGGCCAAAAGTTTTGAGAATGACACAAATATTAGTTTTCACAAAGTTTGCTGCTCAACTGCTTTTAGATATTTGTTTCAGTTGTTTCTGTGATGCACTGAAATATAATTACAAGCACTTCATACGTTTCAGAGGCTTTTATCGACAATTGCATGACATTTATGCAAAGAGTCAGTATTGGCAGTGTTGGCCCTTCTTTTTCAGGACCTCTGCAATTGGACTGGGCATGCTCTCAATCAACTTCTGGGCCAAATCCTGACTGATAGCAACCCATTCTTTCATAATCACTTCTTGGAGTTTGTCAGAATTAGTGGGTTTTTGTTTGTCCACCCGCCTCTTGAGGATTGACCACAAGTTCTCAATGGGATTAAGATCTGGGGAGTTTCCAGGCCATGGACCCAAAATGCCAACGTTTTGGTCCCCGAGCCACTTAGTTATCACTTTTGCCTTATGGCACGGTGCTCCATCGTGCTGGAAAATGCATTGTTCTTCACCAAACTGTTGTTGGATTGTTGGAAGAAGTTGCTGTTGGAGGGTGTTTTGGTACCATTCTTTATTCATGGCTGTGTTTTTGGGCAAAATTGTGAGTGAGCCCACTCCCTTGGATGAGAAGCAACCCCACACATGAATGGTCTCAGGATGCTTTACTGTTGGCATGACACAGGACTGATGGTAGTCCATTCTCCGGACAAGCCTTTTTCCAGATGCCCCAAACAATCGGAAAGAGGCTTCATCGGAGAATATGACTTTGCCCCAGTCCTCAGCAGTCCATTCGCCATACTTTTTGCAGAAGATCAATCTGTCCTTGATGTTTTTTTTTGGAGAGAAGTGGCGTCTTTGCTGCCCTTCTTGACACCAGGCCATCTTCCAAAAGTCTTGGCCTCACTGTGTGTCCAGATGCGCTCACACCTGCCTGCTGCCATTCCTGAGCAAGCTCTGCACTGGTGGCACTCCGATCCCGCAGCTCAATCCTCTTTAGGAGACCATCCTGGCGCTTGCTGGACTTTCTTGGACGCCCTGAAGCCGCCTTAACAAGAATTGAACCTCTTTCCTTGAAGTTCTTGATGATCCTATAAATTGTTGATTTTGGTGCAATCTTAGTAGCCACAATATCCTTGCCTGTGAAGCCATTTTTATGCAATGTAATGATGGCTGCACGCCTTTCTTTGCAGGTCACCATGGTAAACAATGGAAGAACAATGATTTCAAGCATTACTTTCCTTTTAACATGTCAAGTCTGCCATTCTAACCCAATCAGCCTGACATAATGATCTCCAGCCTTGTGCTGGTCAACATTCTCACCTGAGTTAACAAGACGATTACTGAAATGATCTCAGCAGGTCCTTTAATGACAGCAATGAAATGCAGTGGAAAGGTTTTTTCGGGATTAAGTTCATTTTCATGGCAAAGAAGGACTATGCAATTCATCTGATCACTCTTCATAACATTCTGGAGTAAATGCAAACTGCTATTATAAAAACTTAAGCAGCAACTTTTCCAATTTCCAATATTTATGTAATTCTCACAACTTTTGGCCACGACTCTACATCGTGTACACGTGTCGTTTAGCATTGAATAAATTCTCACTGTCTCACACTGTATCTATTTATAAATTCCACAAGCATTATCCTGACCACAGATGGAGGTTTACAAGCCACCTTTTTCTGCGATTTTCAGTCAGTTTCTTGCCTTTCCTCGTTGTACAGCAGATTTTCATGCAATGATAAAAGCTCCGTGTGGTTTTTTCGGTTTGACCGATTTTGAGCGCCTATAAACAATGCAAAACATAGGCATTTTAAGTTTCTGCTATTGATTCCTACGGAGTAAAATTACTTCCTGCCCTCCATCTGCAGTTCGTGCCACAACAGTGACGTCACGTGAAACCAACCTATTCATTTTGCAATGCAACTCAATGGCATGTTGCATTCTCAATAATACAGTAAACACTTCTTCCACAGTCTTTTCTCTTTCAGATCATTTACTGGCATGGCAGGGCAACAATATGAAGTCAATCTTGCTCAGCTGCTTAGTTTATTTACATAAAGTCATAGCTGATGTTTGTCATCTCCTTGTTAAACTCAGCAGACACGAGATCATTAGTGTCATAACCTTACAGTCACTGCCAGATTTATCCCCGCAGGAAACCCATCCGTCCCAATGAACTCTGACTCGGATCTGTCCGGTCCACTCAACGGCAGTCTGAGAAGTGAGATCTGTCACGCGGAGCTCGTCCATTAGCGCCACAGAATGACGGCCGATGAGGAAATACATCAGGCCCAGAGCCTCCCGGAGCTTTAACAAGCGGCGTCTGCTGCCAATGAGCTCACGACGCTCCGTCAGACTCTCACACTCACTCATCTCACGCAGACGATCAGAGACGATTAAGACGGAGAACCCATAGCGACAGCCACTTCCTCTCAAAGGCTATATGACTTCATAAAGACAAAGATTAAATAACACACGGCTGTTATTGTGACGAGTGACGATAATCGCAGTCGCATCTGTAAATGGACTCCTGTACAGGATATTCATCAAGAGTTCATCTCTAAAAGTTTGCATGTGTTTTGTTGAGTGATAAATCAGGCTTTTATGGCTCATATAGTCTGATACAGCTGCATTTTAAGCCAAATATCAAAATTGTCCTATGGTGTGACTATCTCAAGCAATGTTGGGGGTAACGCATTACAAGTAATGCAAGTTACGTAATAATATTACTAGTAAAGTAACGCATTAATTTTAATTAACAAGAAAATATCTGAGTTACTTTTTCAAATTAGTAAAGCCAGTTACTGTACTTTCTCCCCATTTATTGATTAAAAAAAGCTCTCCTGTCCCCATGTTGAGAGAAATTGTGAGTAAGATGTTACTTTAGTTCTAGAATAAATGTGAACATGCATTAATTCATTTCACTCACTAAAACAACAGATACAGTATTGCTCAAAAGGAATAAAAACACTGAATTTCAATGCAAAGCTGTAATAATTCAATGTTAAATAATACAAATATCCTTTATGTATTTAATCCCATTTTATTAACCGATGTCTTTGCTGCCGACCTTCGATGATCCAATTCATCCATACTAATAAGCAAAAATTACTCAAGATTATCTAACATTTGTTTTCCTTTTTTTTATTGCTGAAGAGTTGACATTTATTCTTCTGCGGTCTACTGTACAGACGTCAATTTACTTTTCTCTTATCCTGAGGCTTTTGGTTTAAAAAGGCTTTTACATTTGACAAAAATAGAACTTTTTATATTAAAAACAAACAAGCAAGCCATGTCCAGATTTAAAAAGTAACGCAAAAGTAACGTAACGCATTACTTTCCATAACTAAGTAATGTAATTAGTTATTTTTTTAGGGAGTAATTCAATATTGTAATGCATTACTTTTAAAAGTAACTTTCCCCAACACTGATCTCAAGCATGGTTCAATAACTTACAACTTTTATAAATTAAAAGAAAAGCATGAAAATGTTACTAAACACCTGTGGCATAATGGTACAATTGTTTATTTTAGTAAATGACAATTATTTTTTTAATCCATATATTTCTGAAAGCGTAAGAACTTTTTGTCTCCAAAAACCATGTCCTGTGACACCATATCCTGATTTTAAATCGGTCGATTCCAGAAAAAACGTTTATTAGTTTAAGGATTATGTTACTGAAGCAAATATATAACTTTTTTGGAACCACTACAAAAGTGTTACGTTTTGTTGGCCTTTGGTGTGACATCCCTAAATTATATTGTTTAATTTAAAACTGTATGTTAATATTTTTTGTGATTTTTATATTTTTAATGTCTATATAGTTTTTAATTTTTATTTAAATTTAGTACATCAAGTTAAACCAAATAACAGAAATGCTTGCAGCTAACTAAAATATATTTAAAATTTAGTTTTAGTTTTTTTTATATATATTATCTGTTTTCAGTCGTTTTAATATTATTTTGTGATTTTTGTATTTTTTTAAAATGTCTGCATAGTTTTTATTCATTTTTATTTAAATTAAGTACATCAAATTAAACTATAAACAACAGTAATGCTTGCAGCTAACTACAGTATTTTATTTACATATTTTTTGTTTTTGTTGATATCTGTTTTCATTTGAATTGAATTTTAGTCATGTTTTAATATTTTTTTTGTGATTTTTTTTTTTAAATTTGTATATTTTTTTAATTTCAATTTAGTACATCAGGTTAAACTTAATAACAGAAATGCTTGCAGCTAACTAAGATATTTTAAAGTTTTTTTTAATTTTTTATTTTATATTATCTGTTTTTAGTCGTTTTAATATTATTTTGTGATTTTTGTGTTTTTTTAAATGTCTATATAGTTTTTATTCATTTTTATTTCAATTTAGAACATCACGTTAAACTAAATAACAGAAATGTTTGCAGCTGACTGAAATATTTAGAGTTTTTTAAATATTTTTATATTATCTGTTTTCATTTTAATTGAATTTCAGTCATGTTTTATTTTTTTATTTTTGTTGTGATTTTTAGTATTTATTTCTTAAAGTACATATGGTTTTTATTAATTTTTAAAAGTTAAACAAAATACCAGAAATGCTTGCAGCTAACTAAAATGTTTAAAAAAAAATTTTTTAGTTTTTATTTTTATATTATCTTTTTCATTTTAATTGAATTTCAGTTGTTTTAATCATTTTTTGTGATTTATTTTGTCTATATAGTTTTTATTAATTTTTATTTCAATTTAGTACAAGTTAAACTAAATAACAGAAATGCTTGCAGCTAACTAAGATATTTTAAAGTTTTTATTTTTATTTTTATATTATCTGTTTTTAGTCGTTTTAATATTATTTAGTGATTTTTGTGTTTTTTTATATAGTTTTTATTCATTTTTATTTCAATTTAGAACATCACATTAAACTAAATAACAGAAATGTTTGCAGCTGACTGAAATATTTAGAGTTTTTTAAATATTTTTATATTATCTGTTTTCATTTTAATTGAATTTCAGTCATGTTTTATTTTTTTATTTTTGTTGTGATTTTTAGTATTTATTTCTTAAAGTACATATGGTTTTTATTAATTTTTAAAAGTTAAACAAAATACCAGAATTGCTTGCAGCTAACTAAAATGTTTAAAAAAAATTTTTTTAGTTTTTATTTTTATATTATCTGTTTCATTTTAATTGAATTTCAGTTGTTTTAATCATTTTTTTTGTGAGTTATATTGTCTTTATATTTATATTATATTTATATTATATTGTCTTAAGTTTTATACATTTTTATTTCAATTTAGTACATCAAGTTAAACTAAATAACAGAAATGCTTGCAGCTAACTGAAATATTTAAAAAAAAATTGTTATATATTTTATTTTACTAATTATATTTTAGCTGACGTTTATTTAATTTTAACTAACAGAAATGTTCTTTAGGTGTTTATGCTAAGTTCTTATCTAAATTAAATGAGTTAAAGCTTAACACATGAAAAATACAAACCTGCCAATGGGTAAGAGAAATAATCTTGTGTTTCCTCTGAATTAAGTTTATT
>NW_027394413.1:21551-38386 GCF_049309525.1 Garra rufa | reverse complement strand
TCAAACTAGGAAAGGACTCATGGATCTGGGATAAAGAGAATGTCACATTGTTCAGTGGTTTTAATAAATTAGCACAGCCATTGTCACAGTCCTGTCTGTTCATCTGGTCTCCCCCTGTCATTTTGTCATTTTTGGTTTCACCCTCATCAGCCTGTCATCCCCATCACCTGTGTTTAATTAGTCATCTGTGTCACCTGTGTGTAATCATCTAGTCACCCTTTAAAAGTCTGTTTGTATCTTCAGTTCATGTCGGTCTTTAACGTTGGATGTCGTGTGTGTAAGTGTTCCTGCCTGATCCTGCCTGTTCCTGCATTGTTCTTCTTGAAGTATTATATAAAATATATTGTTAATTGTTAATCTTGTCTCTCGTCTCGTCTCGTCCTGCACACAACCCTGACAGAAAGACCGACCCAAAACAGTTCACGACGTCTTCCCCTGCGTTTCTTTTCCGTTTTTTGAATCAGTGTTTGTTTTATTTTTTTTTCCCTTATGAATATCCCTGCTGTCCGCATCATCCTGCTGGAGCAGGGGAACCGCTCTCTCGAGGACCACATAAGTGACTTTATGTACCTCGCGCCGATGACGCATTACCCGGACCGCTGCCTGTGCACGTTCTTCCGTGCAGGACTTAACATCGCCACTAAAGCGCAGCTGTCCGGGGAGGGTCCTCGAGAGAGCCTCGCCGGTTACATCGAGTGGGTGCTGGTGTCCAGCAGAGCTTCGTTGACCGCGAAGGATGACACCAGCCCCACTCCAGACCCAGAGCCCAGCCAAACATCACCCCGACATGCAGAGTATG
This sequence comes from Garra rufa, assembly GCF_049309525.1. Taxonomy (NCBI): domain Eukaryota; kingdom Metazoa; phylum Chordata; class Actinopteri; order Cypriniformes; family Cyprinidae; genus Garra; species Garra rufa. The sequence continues at coordinate 37,587 of NW_027394413.1, read as the reverse complement.
AGCCCGCATTCACCGCGGACGGAGAGCCTGAGCCCGGAGCGGCCACAGTATCGACTGCCGATGGGATCAAAACCTCCGACCAAGAGCGTGAGCCGACCTCTACATCTGCGACGGTGGAGTGCTGCGTGGAGCAAGAGAGGGCGGTAGAGAGCCCTGCCCACTGCACCACCACTGGGGGTGAGCTTGAGCAACACTCTGGGGATTTAATAGACTTCTTCTCAGAAACACTGGCCTGCCTGAACTTCCCACCCACCCGCCCTCTTCTGCCTAATCATGGATCCCCGCTGGTTCCGTCCAGCCATCCTGAATCCCCGCTGGTTCCGTCCAGCCATCCTGAGTCTCCGCTGGTTCCGTCCAGCCGTCCTGAATCTCCGCTGGTCCCGTCCAGCCGTCCTGAATCTCCGCTGGTCCCGTCCAGCCGTCCTGAATCTCCGCTGGTCCCGTCCAGCCGTCCTGAATCTCCGCTGGTCCCGTCCAGCCGTCCTGAATCTCCGCTGGTTCCGTCCAGTCATCCTGAATCTCCGCTGGTTCCGTCCAGCCATCCTGAATCTCTGCTGGTTCCATCCAGCATTCCAGAAACCCCGCTGTCACCTGTCAGTCCCCCTGCTCACCCTCAGTCCTCCATCTGTGCAGTGGGCTCGCCGCAGGTCTGCCAGCTTCCATCGGCGTCTCGGCTGGAGGATCCCTCATCTCCACCTCCAGCCTCAGAGTCCAGAACTCCGCCTCGGCCCTCCGACCCTCCGGCTCCACCACGGCTCTCAGCTCCCTCATCTTCAGCGTCGCCCGTCGGCCCACCAGCTCCACCAGGCTTCCTCGTCCCTCCGGCTCCGCCTTGGTCGGTTGTCGTCCCGCCATCGCCTACGGACTCTACTCCTCTGGCTACGCCTCGTCGCTCCGTCCCATCGGCTCCGTTGGGCTCCTCCCTCCCCCCGGCTCCACCTCAGTCCTCTGTCGCTCCGGCTCCACCGCGGCCCTCTGGATCTCCGCCTCCGCCTTGGTCGCCAGAGCCTCTGGCTCCGCCTTGGCCCTCCGGATCCTCGGTGTCGCCCAGGATCTTCGGCTCTCCGTCTCCGCCTCGGGCTCATCCTTCACCTGCTCTGCCTCTGTCGGTCGGACCCCTGGAGTCGTCAGCCCATCCTCCACCATGGCTCCTCCCTCCGTCGGCTCCACTATGGATCTTCATGGCTGTGGCCTGGGTCTTGCTCTGTGCCTCCTGCTCCGGGTCCCTCCTGTTTCTTCCCTGGCTCCTCCCACCTTCGTCGCCCCCCTGGACTCTGTTGACTTTGTTTGTTGTCCCCCTCCAGGGGTGCCGTCCTCCGCCAAAGCCTCCTCCCATATGGACTCTGTTTTTTTTTCGCTCCCCTTCTCTTTTTTTTGTTGTTCCCCACGGCGCGAGGACGCGCCTTTTCGGAGGGGGGTGTAATGTCACAGTCCTGTCTGTTCATCTGGTCTCCCCCTGTCATTTTGTCATTTTTGGTTTCACCCTCATCAGCCTGTCATCCCCATCACCTGTGTTTAATTAGTCATCTGTGTCACCTGTGTGTAATCATCTAGTCACCCTTTTAAAAGTCTGTTTGTATCTTCAGTTCATGTCGGTCTTTAACGTTGGATGTCGTGTGTGTAAGTGTTCCTGCCTGATCCTGCCTGTTCCTGCATTGTTCTTCTTGAAGTATTATATAAAATATATTGTTAATTGTTAATCTTGTCTCTCGTCTCGTCTCGTCCTGCACACAACCCTGACAGCCATTCAGTCGTCAAACTCTTTCGGTTAATTTTTTTTTTCTCTTTAAAGATATATTATTAATTCCCATCAGTTGTAGTTCTTTGAACATCTGATGTCTTTCCCTTTCATATGCCACACATGTTAAAAAGAAAAAACGTTTTTGGTAATCCACATTTATCACAGAAGCCTGTTTCATGTTTCCCTATTATATGCAGATTTTTATTTAATACTACATGTCCTATTCTTAAACTAGATAAAATGACATCCTTTCTTCTGTTTCCATAACTTGCTTTCTCTTTACCGACAAATTCATAGCTTTCACCCATTTCCCCTTCCGGCGTTTGTGTATTCTACACCATTCACAAGTCATAATCCAATTGGAGATATCTTTACTTCGTCATTTTTAAAGATATCCACAAATACACTTGTAGATATCTGTAAATAATGTACTACTAGTCGAATTTCAGTTGTATACATCTTGAATTGGAATTCTTCCCAGTCGAAACCTATTTAAATATATCTGCAATTTAATTCTGGATATCTCAATCAGATTTTCGACTAGGAGGATCTTTCTTTGGAGATGTCCGCATTCAGCTTTGTGACTAGGAAGAATTTGAATGTAGATATCTAGAATTAACATTGCCTAGTCAAAATTATTTGATAGATATCTTAATTGTGTACTCAAAGCCCTGCCTTAAACATATGGTCTTCAAGGAGCGCGCCAAAATCTCAGAACGGCCTGACCTGCTTTTCAGGTAATAAAATAATTTCTGTAAAAGTAAACTATGTAGGTTTACACTGTAATTGTAGCTGCATTATTTGCAAATCACAGGCTTGTTTCGTGTTCATGGCAATGATTTCCTTGTTATACTTCGTTCGTAATAAAAAAATGAATTTGTGAGTGTGCAGACACGAAGAAACAGTGAACAAAAGTCATTTTTGCCATTCCTGGTGGTGTAGTTACTGATTAAATTAAACGCATCTGTTTGGACGTTGTGTTTTTGCAACAGATATGTCAGTGACTACCTACAAATGTTAATGCAACAAAGACCTGTTGTAAAGTGAAAGCCTGAAGTGCCTATGCAAACACTCATAGGAGCGTTTAAGAAGCAGACAGCTATCAGAGGGACAATTTTCAATCTTGGTGGGCATTAAAGTGTTTTAAATACTGGAAAAAAATCCTTTTAAAAACAGGACTTGTTGTTAACCAAACTTGGTAGTGAGCTGTATTAAACATGATCTCTTATATACAGTATAGGATTAGCTGATGAGCTGTTGACAGAGCAGACAAAGGACGGAAGATAGCAAAAGTGCATGCAAATAGCGTGAAAGACCTCAAAAAAAGCAATTGGAAAGAGCAGGCTCTATATAGCCCCTAATCCAAGGGCCAGATTTACTGACATTTTGCTCCAACACAACCCTTCTTTGGCATAACAAAACCTGTGCTCATCAATGTGCCAGTACAGTATTTTCCAAAATCAGTGCATTGTGTTCTCATGCTAATTTGTCCTGTTTAGTAAATCTGGGCCTAAATAATCAAATGAACAAGCCATTTCTTTAAGACATGTTCAGTTGAATTGGCCTTTAATTTTACCTTAATATAAATCATATGTTTCTGCACAGGGCACATTTAATGTTAGGTAAGAGTTCAAGTAAATTCCTTACCGTTCAGTGAGTCTTTGTCATTTTTCTTGTCTTCTCCAATACTACAGCACTTGAAACCTCCTTCAACGCTGAGACTACAGAATCTGTAAACCTGCATGTGAGGGAAGTTATTTTTGATGTTGTCAATGGTTGTAACTATTAATGACTTGTGACTCACAGTTTTACTTTATTTCCTTCAGGAGTGGCGAGCTATACGTTCCCAGCAAGATGAAGAATATAATGCTATAAATATATATATATATATAACAAGAATATAATGGATTAACCAAGACATCACCTCCCTTGTGGTCAAGATTTATGGATTTTACCTGATATCAGTTTTTTAAAAAGTAGATGTTTTGATGAGGTTTTTGTGAAATATAAATAAAAGGAACAATAGTAGTTAAAAGTCTATTAATGGCTGGTTTAGCTGAGCCATCCATAAACTAAACAAGCCCTGAAAATTGGTAAAGGAGCACATAAACTTAATATTGAATAATATTAGATAAAGAGTTGCATTTGATAGATTAAACTTCTGATTTCAATAGCTTGTAAAATGTTGACCAGTTTGGCTGGAGTTTTTATAGTGTTTACACTGTTCTGACCAGCAGGGGTCAAGCACATTTCAAGCACATCAAAACAGTGACTCATTTTGTGAAGCAATTGGTTAACCGAATCGAAACTTTTTAGTTAACTTCAATATGATTCATGTTGAAATCACTTAATTTGATTATATTTAAAGATTAAGGGCAGCAACTTAAGTTTTTAAGTAGAAATAGATGCAATTAAAGTGTACCTTAGGAGATAAAGTGGGACCTACAGGCATGAGAGATCAACCTGCTTCTACTGTTAGACTCCAAGAACATAAAGCCCAGAGGAAGAACTGATCACAGAGACTCAAATATTTGTTGTCACTTATTTCCTACATCTGATTTCAGCTCATCTGCCTGGACCCCTCACATCCAAGCCATATTGAACTCTTACCATCTGGCTGGTGATAAACCTCTTTCTGATTCTGATAAATACAGTTTTTTAGGACATAAAATCAAATTAAATACAGAGAGCAGATTCCGAGTATGGGTCAGCATACTTGGCCTTTTTAGTGCAATGTGAATAAATGTATCACTGAAATACTACATTTTGCATCAGTTGTATTTAGATTTTTTAGTTTGTGATTGTATTTTTTATTGAATTTAAACGTAGCTTACTAAGTTGAAAATAACACTGCTCCTCTTTGTTTAACTTTGATAGAGAGAAAACATCCTAATCCCCTAAAAAACTACTCAGACCTGACCTCGACCACTCAAAAACGTGAGCAGAAATATGACATGCTAATTAGTATAGATTTTTTTTCTTTCTTTGTAACTAATTTGGAACATTAGGCATGATTCCATATACTTTTATCAGTAATGTGTGAATTTTTTGGAACCTTTGTGGAATGCTGAGATGATATATTTTAAACAGAATACGTGCGTATATGCTTAATTTTTAAAGCACTAACAATGCTTTTGAATTCATTTTTAAATGGTTGCAGAAACATTTCCAAATGTGTTTTGTATTGTAGGCCTTGACTCATCAGGCACAACAGATCCCAGCAGTGGATTTATTGATTGGATTGTTGGATTTATTTTCTTCTGCCATTTTGAAATATTGAAGTGTTCAATTTTATTTCTATATTGGGAAATAAGACTTCATAAATAAATGGTGTGTTGTTTTTCACATTTCCTGGTGTTATTTGAGCCTTCATTCAGTACGAGTAAAATACTTGGATACTTCAAGACTTTTACTCAAGTCTAATTGGTATTGGTGGTCTTTTTTTTTTTTTTTTTTTTTACAGCAGTGGATGACTATTATTTTGATGCACAGAAGTAAGAAAGAAAATCAAATAAAGCTGGTTATCCATTTCCCCATGTTTAAAAAAGATATTATTAAAGTACAAATGAAGGCATATTTCTCGTTCCTGCTTGTCTTATTTCAAGTTAAAATGTAAGAAACGTAAATGCCCGTTACAATGATTGACAGCGGCATGAACCAATCAGCATGAGTTGAGAAAACGAAAGTAAAACTGAGAACGTAAAAGAGGAAGAGGAAAAAGGAAAAACGGCAGAGAAAATAGCGCTAGAAGAAAACAAGACAAAAACACCAAACCTTAAGCAACTGCTCCCAACATCACACACAAGCAGAACGAGCTACAGATATAATCTGAGGTGAGTGTTTTCTACCGTTGTTTTCATGTGGATGTGTCACTTTGAGAAACCTGGAGGCATAGCAAATATGGATGCTGAGTAAAGAGAATTTCCTCGAAAGGGACTTTGTTTTTTATAAAACGATTAGTTTTGTTAAATGTTAAATGTAACCTACATTTTTGTATTTTTACATCATTATGGTGCAAGATAATCCTATTTAAATCAATGTGATAAACGAGTTCATTCAAAAGTAGTGAGAAATGTCCCCACAAGGTCCAAATTTGCTGGTATTACGATCCTTGTGGTAGGAATCTTTTCAAGAATAGAGTTCACCGTAAACATCCTATTTAAATACCAACAATTTATATGCTTTATTCCATGTTTTATGATAAACATGACTCAAAATAATAAAATTGCGACTACAGTTTTCTAAAAAAAAAAAAAAAAAAAGATTTGTGGCCATTATTGGAATTGAAAAGGTTAGAATAAACACGAAACACATGTGAGTTAGTCGGCTGCTCTCGAATCTGTGGTTTTCATTAGCCATGAATCTTGAGAACTGTTTAACATATCCCACTAAGTCTGAAAAAAAAGCCTTAACCCATAAGGACCCACTGTGACGCGGGTGTCACAAACAATTGTGATTATCTGGAAAGGTCTTTTTAAAGCATTATCCCTCATTTTCAACTCAGGAAATCCCAAAGTGACATATAAGTAACATCCAGGTTCAGTCACATGAAAATGTGTGCATTTTTTGTTGTCATGGCAACATTTCCAAAATGGTGAACTGCATGGTGAGCACATGTTGCAGTGTCAGCAATTTTTAAAGATGCTTGTTTTTGTTACTAAAGGTATGTTTCAACCCATTCAACTATTCTAATGTTTTAATAACACATCCTAGATTACACTTACCCTGATTTTAATACATTTCTTGAACAAACTGATATAAAACAAGTTACGAAGATATTGTGGTGACATATGTCACATCGGGCTGTTACCCTTAAAACAATAGGTGGAATTTTGATGTGACATATTTGTCACATTAAGAAAAATGCTAATGAACTGCTCAATTAATTTAGCTGATAACATTTTTTTAGTGTTATATATTTTCTACTGCTCATTTCAAAGAATATATTAACAAAAAGAAAATTTAAAATAATGTCACATTAAATAAATTGTTAAATGTATTTTGAAACTATTTTTATAGTTACAGTTTTATTGCACAATATACAAATTATTGCAATGTTATGTGCATGTTTAACATGTTGACCTCCAGTGTGAGGTAGTTATTTATTTTTATTTAGTTCAAGTTATGAAAAAAATAACATGAACAACCATATACCAAAAAAGGTAGAATTTTGATGTTTCGAGAGAGTTGTTGTAAAATGTAATGGTCACAGTTATGTGGCTTTGAAATATGTTATGGAAAAGCAAATAAAAAGAAAAAAAATGTTATGTAGCAAATAAAACTGACAAAATGTCCTTTTTTCAATTCTGAAATAAATGCCCAATGAGACATATATGTAACATGAAAAATTTATTATAAACGCCCAATGTGACATATATGTAACATTACAGATCTTTCACAAAGAAGGGTTGGATTTCAAAAACAACTGCAGAAACATGTTATAAGTGGTCCATTTGGTCTGTATTATATGCCTCATAATTTTCCTATAAGGAGAAATTGGTCCGGGTTCTTATGGGTTAATCTACACAGCATGAAGATATGAAAAACCATAGCTATTCTTCAAGACTGCTGATTAATGTCATTTTTGTAAGAGGAAGGTCCTTTCCTGGGAAGGTAACTAAATTTGAGTTAAGTATTAAGGCTACGTTTACATTAATCCGGATACATTTGAAAACGGAGTTTTCATTTTAAAACGCTCTCCGTCCACACTAGCGTTTTCAAGCGTTTTCCAAAAGTTTCTCATCCACACTGAAACGTAGGAAAACATCAAATTCGCCTTACTGCGCATGCGTAAAGCCTCCAAAATTATACAGACGTAATAAGTTTTCAAGCAATTCTTCTGGCGGGATAATTTACGGAAATATCTCATCATCCACTGACGCGTCTATATCGCGCTCATTCATATTTTATCTGAAAAGCAGTTGTCGTCATGTTTTGCAGGACAGCAACTGTGAGTAAATTTTCCGTCATCATTTTAGGACTGTAATTTGAAGAGTGTACAAGGTAAATCTCTTTAGCAGCAGTGTGTGAATAGCACAGGCACAATTACTGGTGAAAACATAAATATCTATTGGTACAATATGCGTCATCGTTTTCAAAAGCCTCCGTTTTCACAGTCCACACTACAACGTGAAAACGGCGTTTTCTAATTTATCCACTTTGGCCGGAGTTTTTAGAAATAATCGTTTTCTGTGAAAAAAACGGGGTTTTCGTGTAAATGAGAGGCCAAACCGCAGGGAAATATCTGCGTTTTCCCTTCGTGTAAACGGGGCCTAAGACACTGATTTTTCCTCTGGGTATAATTTGATTGATTTGAAGTGAATCGAAGCATCTGTAGCGTTTGGAGTCAGGACGACTGGAGTGAGGATCCAAATGCAAGCTTTATTAAACAGGCTATCAAAAGAACAATCCAAAGAGAAATCCGAAACAAGGCTAATAACAATCAGCAAAACAGAGGGGGAAGGGAGAGGCTTTTATATCAAAACACTAGGGGTCACATGACAAAACTAACCAATGAGAACAGGACACTCTGCCCTCTGGAGGAGTCCAGCTGGTGACCGTGACACAATCGAAGTTTACAGAGAGAGAAAGTATAGGATACAAATGTAACTGGATTTTTATTAATATTTTGATTATGCTGTAAACGGCAATTTACAAATAAATGTGTTAGTATCCAGTGTAATAAATCCATCTTGATTTGTACTGAATGTCACCCCTGGTGAAAAAACAGCTAAAACCAGCCTAGGCTGGTTGGCTGGTTTTAGCTGGTCGTCAGGCTGGTCTTAGAGGGGTTTTGGCCATTTTTCCAGCCTGGCCAGGCTGGGAGACCAGCTAAAACCAGCTACTTCCGGCTTAAACCAGCTAAGACCAGCCAACCAGCCTAGGCTGGTTTTAGCAGGTTTTTTTTCAGCAGGGACAATAACGCTTCTTCTTCTTTTTTTTTTTTTTTTTTTTTATTAAGCTAGAGATATGGCTTTAGAAACTGCACAACGGACTCAACCAGATGTCCCTGACCACTACCAGGATGTGGAAGAGTTTCCACCAGCTCTGGGGTAAATCTGTATAGAAATGATGCTCTGTTATTTATTGTGTGTAAATGATTGTTCTAATTATTCTGTACTTCCGTTGTATGCGATTGATATGGATCAGCTATTTGATGACTTCATGTTAAATGACTAAGTAAATGATTGTTCTGATCTGTCATTTAGCATTTTAGGACTTAACCAAATCTCAATTGATCATGCGGGACCAAGGGCCTCATTTATAAAACTTTCTTACGCACTGATTTGATCTTAGAGTGTTCGTACGATCAAATCCACGTCAAAGTACAGATTTATAAAAACCGTCTTTGACGTGGAAAAGTACTTATCTCCACGTCAGATTCCAGCTTGGCGTATGACCGTTTCCATGTGGTAATGCCTGGTATTGCAGATAGTTCAGCCTTACTATAATTTGATTTCTTGCGCTCCTTTTTACTTGCCATTGTCACAGAGTTTTTGCTTTAGGAATGAGCTCATTTTATATGTTAATTAATTAAGCAGGGGCATTTCGACGGCGGAACATTCAGTTGCACACAATTCCACGATCATTTGTGATTTATAACCGAATGACTGGCGTACGCATGGATTTCGTGGTACGTTCGTTTTCTCTGAATCGCTCTTACGATCAAATCAGAAAAGTTCTTAGATAAAATCAAGGATGGTTTCTACGCAAGTCTTTATAAATGAGGCCCCAGGTCCAGACCCCACTTTTCGCAGATTAATTTGCCAATTTACACATTAAAGCTATTTAAAACCACAAGATGAAGAAATAAACAGAACTCAATTCATTATTCACACACCCAACGTCTTCCTCCGTTTAAGAAACATACGAATATTTGAAAGAAATCAAGGCTAAAGAGTTCATGTTCCTCAACTAATAAATGAAACAATACACAATGATGAAAAAGTAAATGAAAACGGGGAACGCCTGCAATTTCAAGTCTAAGAGTTCAACAAGAGCTATTAGTACAATTCTTTTTTACAATTGAGATCAATGTTACATGAATAAACATTAACTCATGTTCAGAGCCCAAAACTGTGTTAATGCATTTTTTAATTTTTTAATTTTATTTAATTTTTTTTTTTTTGCTTGATCTCAGTGCAATGATTTAGATTTTCTTTTTGGATAAAAACACAAAGGAAAGCGAAGAGTCCGGTTTTAAGTTGGTGTTTAGATTTCTTAACTAGAAGAGAGTGTTACAGTCATTTTTGTAAGAGTTTTGTGCTTTTATCAAACCAAATCCCACATGTTTTTTTTCAAATAAATGCAGTGAAATATTAATGTCTACCACGGGTGAAGAAGACATAGTGTGGATTGGGTTCATGGACATCGTTCCTGTCATCGGGACGATAAAAGAGGCAGTGGAGCTGGTGTTGGCTCTGTACGAGGGGAATGAAGGAGTGGTAAAGGAGAAAGAGAAGGCCATTGAAAACATTCTGAAAGAGCCTTTAAAAAAACACGTAAGTCATATGTAAATATTACATATTCAAAGACTGACAGATTCCCCTATTATTGCCAAAAAAAGTTTAATACAAAAAAAAAAATATCCTAGGACACTCCTGTTATTATCAGAGTTCAGCTGGATATATTTTTTTAGATATAATTTATGATTTCATTTTATGTGATTGATTTTAAGAATGTACTTGTCTTTTATGAGGTAGATCATTTTTCTACAGCAGCATGGTCCATCATGTGCTGTTCTTTACATAATGTATAAATCATTGCATCTCACAGGGCATCTATAGATTTAATTTTAATATTTTATCTTTCCATATTTAGAAGTCGACTGATAAACCAGCAGCTGAACGTCCTCAAGATGTGATAGGTGTATATTATTCCTACTCTTCTCACTGTTCTAAAGTGAAATTAAATCAATTTAATTTAGAGATAAATCGTTGCAAGTAACAATTTTCTTTTTGTTTTTTCTTTTCTCTACAGCAGTCAGAAAGGAAATGATTTTTGAATATGTGACGAAAGTTTCCAAAGGGGGAACAAAACCTCAAACTTCCACTCAGCAGAAAGAGAAAGAGAAAAGAGTGGAGGCTATTATTAAAGAAGCGTTAGAAAAGATCCGTATCATCGATCCAACCTTCAAGGGTGACCTGGAGGAAGAACTGAAAAAAGTCGAAAAGAGGTCGAAAAGAGGCGAACATGTTTTCAACAATGACATCCTTAAATTTCATTTCAAAGTGCTGACTGACTTTATACGGAGTCATAAAATGTATAATCTACGAGGATATAATCAGCAGGCAATGGATACATTAGGCAAACACACACTTTCCCGAAACACAGCAGAGGATATTCAGACAAACATGGTAGTTCACTTTGGAGAGGATGAATTCTATTTGAATATGAATGCAGTGATGTATGGTAAATATTGCAGAGCACTGCATGATGCTTTGTTAGATGTGCTGCGGTGCATAAACCCAGATGACATGACAAAAGAGAAGAGAGAAAGGGTGAATGATGTCATAGATAATATGAATAACCTTCAAATCTATGTGGACCATCTGGCAAAGGAAAAGTGGATAGGCAATAGAGAGACTAGACGGACCCGGGTTGAAAAGGTTAGACAGGAAGTTGCCAAAATGTATAACACAGATCGTGGGTTAGACTGGTGCAGACGCATTCTGGAAGAAGTTGCACCTTTGTTTGGAAATAGACAGTGAGTTGATTTCTTCTGTTCTGGGGTTGCCAGGTTTCCTTTCAAAACGTCCAGCTCAACTACATCCTTAAATCCCACAGACCTGAAACTAGCCTAAAAGTTTAGACACTGGATTGTTTTCTTTCCAACAAAAGTGGTGCACACACATTTTTAAATGTGCAATATTTCCAACACACTTAGGATCAGAGTTTTGTCATCCATTGCCTGTTACGGCTGGTATCCTCTCCATAATCTTGTTTTTCCTCTCCCAACCATTGCAAAAATAGCTCCGTAAATTTTCTATACATTACACTTTCCCTTTGTTTGCCATAGCCAGTGGTTTTCTCGGAAATGTGTTAGCTTTAATTCTGATTAGTTGCTTTAAAACAAAATCTTGCCCTGGACTTGCTTTTTCTACCACAACCTTGTTCTGAAACTGAAAAATCCAACGAAACGATCCATTTTACTTACAAAAAAATGCTAATTTCCAGCATTAAGATTAATGCGCTCAGCAAAATATCTGTAACTAAAATGCAGTGTTTTCAAATTACGTCCAAAATGTAATACATTATATATTACAAGTTACTGTCGTTTGAAATAATTAGTCTCTAAATTGTAATGTTACTTTTGAGTCACTTTCACCATGATATCCACAGAAATAGGACAAGGCGTCATAAAATGCCAAAATGTAGTTTATTACTGCTCATTCTGCATCCAGTGGAGGGTGGTAGGTCTAATTAGCATAAACTACTTATAAAATACTCATAAAGCATCTATTCTAGATGACCATATTCTACATCCATAATCCTACCCAATACCTAATCTTAACAACTACCTTACGAACTATTAAAATGAACTGACCCACATTTATTACATTCATAAATAACACCTGTAAATAAAGCGAAATGTTATAATGTACAAACAATAAACACAATAGCTACCTAGCCTATGTGAGATGTGAGATTCACAATGTCTTTTCAAGGAAAACGAAATGAAATGAAAATTAAATTACTCATATAGCCAGAAGATGGCAGCAGAGGATCACTCATTGGTTGCAGCTGCCATTTCAAGACGTCTCGTTTTTCGATTGATTATAAAATTACTAGTATAATAAATTGTAGTACTTTTACTGCACTAAAGTGTATATAGTATAGCAAGTGTAGAAATCATTAAATAATAATAATAATAATAATAATAATAATAATAATAATTAGCTCAGACACAGACAGCCTATAAGGGTGAATTATTTAAATATATATAGTTCACAGCAAATTAAATAAGTTAAATATGAATGGCACTACTTATGCACTGCACGGATTGTATTACGCCATACGCACTACTTATGCACTGCATGGTTTGTATAATGCAATATGCACTATTTTATGCACTGCATGGATTGTATTACGCAATATGCTTAATTTAAATTAACCAGTGTATCTATATGTTTGTTGACTGTATTTCATTCTGATAATGAACAGACTGCAACGTTTGCAATGCTATGTGTGTGCGCGAGGCACCAAACTCTAAAGACTCTACATATGTTTGAGCTTTGTTGAGAAAAACAACATGTTTGGATATTTGGGTATGAGTTTATAGCTATTACAGATGAATACATTATTATTCGACTTCATAGCACAGCTTATAATTTATTACACAGACATCCTTACTGGTATTGTAAACTTTCTTAAATTTTTTGATATTTTACCATTAAGCCTACTGTAATTATTTGATTACTGTTACAAACTAATTTTGTTTGGCAATAAATCTCATTGTGATCTGTTATATTGAATTGTTATATTGAAATGCAAAATTCCTGGAAAGCATGTGGAGCTGCATTTACATGTATGGAACAAATTGCATGGAAAATGTATAAAATAAAATAAAGTGACTACTAACAGCCTACAGTGCCTTTAATTATTATTTTTAATTATTATTGTCACAAATGTCATTGAACAAGCGCTGAGCATCTTAAATAACATCCACGAACCACAAATACAACATTAGCCACATAAAGAGGGCAAATCCAGGGCGCACAGCTTTCTCACAGGTATGACGTTTATTTTAAGACAAATCTATTTGAATTTTTATTGTATGAATTTGAATTATTGACAAGTGTCATTTAACAAAACTGAATATTGGGTGGCATTTAACATACACTGACCAAAATCATAAAAGCAGCACTCTTGATTTTGCCCCCATTTTTCTTGAGCTGAACACAAACTTCTTAGATTTTTTCTATGTACACAAAAGGCCTATTTCTGTCAAAAATTGTTCGCAGATCTGTCCTAATCTGTGTAATCCATCAATATTCTGATTAGACAGCATGATTATTGCACAGGTGTGCCTTAGGATGGCCACTCTAAAATGTGCAGTTTTATCACACAGCACAATGCCACCCCTGCTGAAAATAACAGCTAAAAACCCACCAAGAATGGTTTTAGCTGGTCAGCAGGCTGGTTTTAGGCGGGTTTTGTCCATTTTTCCAGCCTGGCCAGGCTGGGAGACCAGGTTAAACCAGCTACTTCCAGCTTAAACCATCTAAGACCAGCCTAGGCTGGTTTTAGCTGGGGTTTTTTTTTCCAGCAGGGACCTTCTTTTCTAATGCAGATATGGGGGAATCCACACACCCACCAAGTCCGTACAATTGGTAGCAGTTTTTTTCAGCAGGGTGGGCACAGTGATTTGCATAAACACCGCCTCCAAAGCAAGACATTTTGATGTGCATGACCCCTGCTGGTCAGAACAGTGTAAACACAATAAAAACTCCAGCCAAAAACACATTTTACAAGCCATTGAAATCAGAAGTATAATCTATCAAATGCAACTATTTATCTAATATTATTCAATATTAAGTTTATGTGCTCCTTCTCCAATTTTTCAGGGCTTGTTTGGTTTATGGATGGCTCAGCTAAACAGGCCCTTAAGAGACTTTTAACTACTATTGTACCTTTTAATTATATTATACAAAAAACCTCATTAAAACATCTGTACGTTTAAAAAAACTGATAAGACATCAGGTAAAAACCATAAACCTTGACCACAAGGGAGGTGATGTCCTGGTTAATCCACATAATTCATGCCATCCCAGAAATCATTGCCTCACAGCAAATTTTGAAATGTTTTGAAAGCGTTATAATGCAATGAAGCCTCCTAAAAAGTTTTGCTCCTAAGCACTAATTTAAAACAACAGATTCATAAAAATGTTTCATGAAAGCAGTGTTTCAAAGGCGCCCATCACTACTTTCTTCTTTTGTTTAATGGTGATTTCTTAGGGTGTGTTCACACTTGTCATGTTCGTTTTGATTAAAATGAACTCTGGTGCAATTGCTCTGTTAGTGCGGTTCATTTGAGTAATTGTGAACGCTGCTATACGAACCGTGGTGCGCACCAAACAAGTGGTCCGAGGCCTCTCAAAAGATGGGTCTCAGTCCACTTTAAAATGAACTCTGGTGCAGTTCGAATGAAATGTGAACGTGACACTGACCAAATACTTTTCAACAAACCAAAAACTGAAAGTAATGACAAGATGCAACGCTATGCAACATGATTTCACGAAGGGAACAAGTGATATCTCCAAAGCAAAATGAGTAGAGGGCAAACATGGAGCAACCAGGAGGTGAAGTGCCTTTTATGAGCTCACAGATGGTAAAAATCAAATCATATAAAAGCAAAAGTCCAGCAGGGAGCATTAGGTGTAGTCGTCTTAAAGCAATAAATAGAAGACAGGACAAGTAAACTTGTAATTTTTGACTCACCATAGACAGTTACACTGAATCTGTAGGTGTATGTGTTCTCTTTCTTGCTCCTGATGGTCATTTCATAAAGTCCAGAGTCTGTGGTTCTTCTGTTTGTGATGTTCAGCGATCAAGCGTCAGTCTTTTTCTGAATCTCCCATCAGGAACATTATCATATGTGGAGAAGTTTCCAGCCTCTTTATTTCTGGTGAAATGTAGAAATGTCCTGTAGAGAAGTCTTTATCAACTAAGATGAAAACTGCTCCAGCCTGTCAGTATGTCCGTTGGGGGTTGTACTTCATTTCCTTTTCTTTTTTCTTTTCTAAACCACAGTGTTGTGTCATGTTTACAGGAGCAGTGTGTCATCACAGTAATGATACCGTTTTGATTTGCCCTCTCCCACTCTGGTTTGCACTAAAATAATTTTGTGCAAAAAAAGTAAAATAACTTGTAAGCTAAGCAGGAGTTTGAACAGTATGACAGGAGAAGATCAGTTTCTTGGTTTGTTGATTTGAATAAAGCTGAAAATATATATTCAAAAAAAGGGTTCTCTAGAAGTCTCTCTAAAAACCTTGATTAGTCCACTATTAATTTGACTATAAATGGAGAAAGTTCAATACTGCTGCTGCTCTTATGATGAAACCTCACCGACCATGGGACTGTGCCATAGACCTGCTGCCTGGAGCCAAACTTCCTAAGGGAAGAGTGTATCCTCTGTTGATTCTGGAGAGAGCTGCCATGGAGGAGTACATCCAGGAAGCGTTTCAACAGGGGTTTATCCATCCGTTCACCTTACCCGCAGTGACAAGCTTCTTCTTCGTGGCCAAGAAGGATGGGGGTCTGAGACCCTATATCGACTATGGGTACTCAAAGAAC
>NW_027394413.1:0-21051 GCF_049309525.1 Garra rufa | reverse complement strand
ACTGGCTGTTGTCAGACTCCTTGCGCAAACAAAAATCTCACCGGATTTTACAATTAATGGCAAAATGAATGTTTGGAAATGTAAACCCATCTACTACTGACACACTACACCAAATGAAATACAAAAAGGAAACATCAAAAGAAATATCTGACTTAAAACCATTAATTTTGGCCACCACTGTATCTAACTCTGTCTCTCTCTATATACATATATACACATAGAAATAAAGCATTTTGTATTTAGTGAATGTCTACATAGTTACTTAATAGCACAATAGAAAGAAACCTAAAAATCTGAAAGCACCAGATTTAGTCCACAACTACGTTTTTCAGTGTGCAAACAATAAAAAATGTCTGACAAAGCAAAAACATACCATACTTATTTCCTCAGGAAGACACTTTGAAACACTGAGCCAGCCAATGCAGCCGAAGTGTCATCAATCTAGCCTATTTATGATGGGAGATATTTAGTGTATGCCAAGACATTTACTGGATGGATTTTGTCTTAATAAAAAAAAATGTAACAGTGAACATTAAGAAATTGTTATATTATTCAGTTTACACATCCACTAGATGTAAATATTTCCGGAAAATTCTGACAGTATTCGCTGGAAGACAGCATAAAAAGTACTGTATTTGTAATAAAAAAAAGAGGTTCATTTTAAGAGTCTATCCAACCCAAACTGGCACTTCTGTTGATCTCTCTAACTTATGCGTGTTCTTCCATTGCAAACAGGTTAAATCTATTTGGGGGAATTTGAAGTTATCAATCTGCAATTATAAAACGCAATTCTAATTTTTCATTTACAGATATTTTTTTTTTTTTTTCTGGCAGTGACCATGCGATCAATCTTGTTGTTCGTGTTTTGTTACACTGCCAATGTTTTATTCACAAAAACATTTCTCAAGAATGTGCCTAGATTTGATGCTGCCATTCTTGCTGACATGCCCCTTGCTGTAAAATCTCTTAAGCTATTTTACAACAATAGGATAACTTTTTTTTTTTTTTTGCATAAGTTGGGGTGTGTCCTTTTTGACTCCCTTTCTCTTTCCCTTTCACTTTTTGTTGTTGTACTTAAATGCCAAGCTGTTTGAATTCTTACAATTAAAAAAATAAGATATTTAGTGTTCATTGCAGCTGGTTTGCCCAATTTAGGGACACTGTTGTATATTGCATTGCATAGTGTCCGTTTGTTATAGTGTATTGTAACCATGTCGATTATTGTTGCTGTCTTGCAAGCAAATATTGTCCTCTCGGGGGATTAATAAACGTATAATCCTTCTCTCCACTGACAGGTCAAGAGTCGCACTACAAGGCAGCTATTCAGTCAGAAAACACTTCGGCACTTGAGTTGTAATCGAGTTCGAGTAGTACGCGAGCGTGAAAATAAGAGCTCCGGGAATGCGTGTAAACACCAGTTCAGAAAGCCCTCAGCTGGAGGCGACAATCCAGCCGTCACAACTGCAAAAATTACAATATACGAAGACACTCAATCGGCTAATAAAATGATATTACAGTAAATATTGACGTTACATGCCGCATGGTCTCACAGAGACACCTTCATCCGTCGCCAAGCAGCTTTGATCGCGCCAATTAGTAGTTATTAAACAACACACCTAACTAGAGGTCAAACGATAATTGATCTTTTTTCAATTCATAACTGCTGGTTATTAATAGTCAAAGCCACAAGGGGCCATACATCACTGTCAGACGAGCAGAGTTAACGGACTTCACCCGAAACCACTGGGGTCCAGTTAGCATATTGGACAACATAAGCTGACCATCGCGGTCCAAATTGAATCTTTAAACACGATATATCTCGCTTTGTATATAAACACGGTTTGCAAAAGCGGTGGAAGCGTCTCTATGTTGTATAATAAACAGAACAGTGCGTTTACCTGACGGGCTTTCCTTCAAATTTCTGGTCGATTTGTCCGTAGTGAATTTCGTCTGTAAGCTAGCAGGCTAGCTCTTCCTGTAGGCTACAAGCGCTGCTGCCATCTGCGCCTGATATCCACATATTCCATGATTTTTTACGTTTCTACAGCGGATATATGATTGTAAATAAAAAAAAATTGACAGTCGGGTTGAGAAGATTCGCGTATGATACAAACATTAATTTTTCTATACTGCGTTTGTTTTCGAACGTAGAAGTCTCGTCCTGGAGGTGAATTCAACCAATCCTTGACATCCATAGCCGCGCTCCTATTGGTTAGCATGATGAGTGGCAGAGATCTCTGCGTTATTCCTCTCTTCCTATTGGCTGGCCAAGTTACACGGCGTTGAGATTAGCCAATGGGAGTGCAGATGCTGGAAATACCAAGCTTTTCTACTAATCAGCGACCGAGAAAAGCCCATTCCCCGCCTCGTCTCTTTAACCGTGTCCTGCTGACCTCCTGGAGTTATGCAATATAATAGCAGGCTGTTTGTTGGGCAAAATGCATGTTTGATGGGATTAAGGTTTTCTGGTTATCCTCGGTAGATGTTTAAATATTCATTACCCTCACTGTGCTCTTTGTACGGTTTAAATTTAATATTGAAATACCTTTGTTTGTGCTGTTTGTTGTTGCACATTGTTTCGAAGCAGTAAGGATTGGTTTTAGCTTTTGTATGTTGTTTGAGTTCCAGTTTGAAAATCTTAAATAGCCAAAATAGGATTTCTAATCATTGTAGCCAATGTATGAATACATTATAACAACTTAAAAGAAATATCAAACAAACTTTTTTAACAAACTAAAACCTTTCCTGTGGGTTTTCCAGACTTGGAAATTATGCTTTAAGGCTAGGTGTTGTTTGTCTAATCAATTACAGCCTTGATTCCAGTAATTCAGAAATTGTCGTCTCTTCAATAAGTCCAATACATGACCCTGGACCACAAAAAAAGTCACAAGGGTACATTTTTTTAAATTAAGATTTATACATCTGAAAGCTGAATACATAAGTTTTCCACTGATAATACTAGGATAACATTTGGCCAAGACACAACTATTGGAAATCTAAAATCTGAGGGTGCAAAGAAATCTAAATATTGAGAAAATCGCCTTTAAATTTGTCCAAATTATGTTCTTAGCAATGCATATTACTAAGTTTTGATATATTCACGGTTGGAAATGTACAAAATACCTTAATGAAACATGATCTTTACTTAATATCCTTATGATTTTTGGCATAAAAGAAGATAATTTTGACCCATACAACATATTTTTGGTGATTACTACAAACATACCTGTGCTACTAGGTTCTAGTATTTTAAATAACACCTACTTAAAAGTGGAAAATCTTTTTCATAATACACCAAGATATCCAGTTATTAAAAATATAGAATGAATATTGAAACAACCAGTACAAATACACGGTTTTATTTTGTTTCTGATAGCTGAGAAACAGGATTTATCATTGTAAATCAAATTGCACTGAAAAGGAAAATCTTAAAACCATTTTTTTAAAACCTCTAATTGGCTTATTTCTCATTATGATACAGTTGAAATAATGTACTACAGTGCATTAAGGAAAAACATCCCTGATTGCTTTATAAGAGAAAGGAGGAAGAAAATCACATCATCTAAATAGCCTGTTCTCTGTCAGTAAAACAAAAGTACAATTATATATTAACAAACAACAACAACTCTACTACTAATAAAGTCTTAATCTCAGTGTTGCTGTAAAGCAAATATGATGTGCACAAATATAGCCTTGCTGAGGAGGAGATCAAAGATAAAAGAAAGGCCATCAACCAAAGGAAATACGTCAACTTTTTGCTTTTTTTTAATTGCACATATACTCGATACTCAAAATCCCCCCGAAACACATACAAGATCTATCAGAAAAGAGCGATAGGATTATATTATGGCATTTGATAGATTTGACTGACGATGGCATAGATTTCTCATTTTGTTGCCACTGTTATGTTCTGTATGACAAATAGTTGTGTAATGCAAGCAGGAATGCAATCACTACACTTGTTATTACTCTAAATTTTCAGTGCTAGTCTCCTAAACAGACCAGAAATGTTACATCGACAAAGAAAGACAGCTTGACCTGAAGACCTCAGTTATGAGATCCATCTCAAAAACTAGGTCACCATATAGAATATATGTAGCATCCTGAAAAGTTTGATTTAAACCATTTGGATGTGACAAAACTATTCGCCTCAGGACACAAAGCAGGGCACTACAGAAACTCAGTGTGTCTTTGAGCCAGCAGAGGACACTAGTGTATTGCTTTGCAGTATTCTTATCCCTCACAAACACTTTAAAGCACAAGTGAATCAGAGTTTTGCAAAATGCGCCATCTGCTGGAACCAGTCATTGAGTTTGTGGCAAGCAGAAGAATTCTTAAATCCTAATTACGGTAGCAGCTCCTCTGAGATTTAAATGGATCAAACTTTAAATCCTGCCTGGCAACTCAAAACACACAGTTTGAAATGGAGGAAGGGGAATGAGAAGGACAACAGATCTCTAGAGGAAAGAGACGAGTTGAGCAGGCGAAGCAAGATCTGGGAGCCGGGATATTGCTAACCCAGATAGTGCTAACTAGTAAAGGGTGAAAGGAGAAGAACAGACAGACCAGTAGGACAGATAAGAGTAATTATGTCTAAGTAATTAAAAAAAGGTTAATGGGAAAAAAGCATAACTGGAAGGCAAAGGAGTTGAGAGGAAGCACACAGAGAGAAGCAAGCTGGAGACGAACAGAAAATGATTAGGTGCACAATCTCAGTCCTTCTCAGCAAATGTCAACTTTGGTCAACCCTGAAAGACTACATTCAGTCCTCTTCAGTCAAAATAGAGAACAAAAGCGAGAACAGGACAGTAAACACCTGAGGAAGAGAGTGGTAACTTGGGAGAACCGGACACAGTAAGATAGATAGTACAGGATGTTTAAATAAAGTTCTCTTTATTGATAATTGTCTTTCAAAAAAGACACTAAAAAAACACACATAGTAAGCAAAGAATTTCAAAGCTTTTGTTGTGATCCATCTACAAAAAAAGTAAAAAGTTCCAACATGATTGTTTGTTTTAAATCACTGGATCTCTAAATGGAAATTATGCACCTGTGACAGTCTCTCTCTACCTCACGCTTTCTCTGCACATCCATCTCCCTGCATGTGTGTTCGTATGTGTGTATGCGTGTATACATGCATCACATTTCACTCAGACTGGCTCTCTAACTAATGCAGGATGTGCAAGTTCTGTGTGTTTAAAACAATGCAGGGATACGAACGGTGAGGGGGGCTTGACCCGCACCTCTCGACCCACCCCTTTTTGACCCCTCTGTCTGTCTCAATCTTCCCCAGAGCCTGGCTGGGCGTTTACGCGGAGGCTTCGTCGGAGGCTCCCTGACAGAGAGACAGGTGGAGAGATGGGGGCAATGAGCGGTGGAGGGGGAGGGAAGGATGGGTGGAAAAACAAACACAAAGAGCGTAACAAACATAACCGACGCTCACACACGCAGTCTCATATATAAACACACATTTGTAAAGTTACATGAGGAAAAAATAAAATAAAAAGAGAAAGAGAGAGAAAGAGAAAAGGATTTCAAACCCTGGGTACTGTTTTGCTTTACAGCCGTTTGGACATGGAAAGAACGAAGGGAGGTAGAGAAAGAGAGTGGGGTCAGAACAGGGAATTTTCAGGAGAGAGGACGTTGGGTTGGGGGTGAAAGGGCCATCCAGCGGGTGTTATTTCTTGGCTTTTCCACCCTTGGCTGAGTTTCGTGGCGGGGTGACCGGACGCCCCGAGCCCATTCCACCTCCTCCGCCGTAGTACAGCTTCTTATCAGCTGGTTTAAGGATCTGAGAGAAAGAGAGGATGAGAGTAAGCAACAGCGCGCAACAGCACACAACAGCAAACAGACTTCCAAATTTAGACATGTCCGCCCACAGAGAGCGCACTTCAATACATATAGAGAGGACTGCAGAAGCTCAGTTTCAAAAGCTAGTCAGCTGCTTACATAGAGAACCATCCTTGCTGTCATGGAACCTCACAATTGATCAATTTAAAAACACTCTACATAGGAAACAAGTGTGTGGGAGACTTGACTAACAATTGATTTCAGTACAGTTTGACATTAGCAATACTGAACTGCCTACATGGGAAGCTGCTCTGTAAGGACACTCGGCATGAGCCACTTGACTCACAACTGACAGAAACATATGCCAACTGTAAACAATTTTAAATTCAATACATTTAAACAAAAATATTGTTGTTGTTTTTTTAAACGCTTTATAAACACTAACACTTTAATCAACTCATTTGAATTTAAAAAAAAAACACTATATTTTTCCTTCCTCATCCACCTTCAATGGGATTTTTTTTTCCTTCCTCATCCACCTTCAATGGGATTTTTTTTTTCCACAGAGTTTACTGCAATATTTATGACCCTGGATCACAAAACAGTCATAAGGGTACATTTTTGGAAATTGATTTATACATGAAAGCTGAATAAATGAGCTTTCCATTTTCTCAAAATAGAGAAAATCACCTTTAAACTTGTCCAAATTAAGTTCTTAGCAATGCATATTATTTATAAAAAATTAAGTTGATATATTTATGGTAGGAACTTTACAAAATATCGGCATGATCTTTACTTACAGGGTTTCTGCAGATATTAACAAGTGAAATTTAAGACTTTTTAAGACCTTTTTAATACCACCTTATATGAAATTTAAGACCGAAACCTGTAATGGAAATATATATTATATTACATGCATATATGTAATATTTAATGTGTTTAATGTAAAAAGTAAACACAATTTCATGGCTGTCATAAATTACATTTATTACTACAATATACAGTGAACTTTTCATATCAGCAGGTACTATTCCACACAAAATATCCCCATAAAAGTACCACTAGAAATATCTGATGTAAAAAAAAAAAAATCTGAAGCAATATTTTCATCAGTGCTCTATTAGCTTTTACATCTTAAATCTGCATATTTGATTTACCTTTATAAAGGCCTTTTTTTTTACTTTTGAAATGTATGCATTACCTTTGAAATTTACTTTATGAATTTATCAATAAATTCTAAATGGCTGTTAGCAGTGAGATTACATAATTTACACTGCAAAATTAAAAGTGAGATTAATGTTTTAAATACATTTATAGATTTATAAATATATAAATTAGAAATGTTGGGTGTGGAGGCATACTTTTAAACACACTAAACTACCAGCAGGTGGCGGTAAGTCAATTCATGAGCGAGTTTTTTCAACTGATTCGAGCAAAACGCTGAATCATAGCAAAATGTTGCTAGGAGAATGCTTCTGCTGCGATCCTTGTTTGGAACTATTTTCGTTGGTGAAACAGAACAAAACAGTGAAAATGTTTTGTCTAATATGTAAGCAACTACTTGACTAACTACTTGTTTATTGAGCTAAAATTAATGTAACATTTGTAATTGTGAGAATATTCAGCAAAAAGCTCACTTGGTACATTACTGAACTATATCATGTTATAAATAAACTATACATTTTAAATTTTTACCTCAGAGTGTTTCTTTAGAGTGCTGTTACATTCATTAGTTTTAAAGTATATCACAAATAGACCAGAAATACACCATCCATTAATCAATTTCTGTTTACGTTGAATGTATTAAAATAGGAATCTTTCTTGCCTTTCGATGCTTCGCTAGTTGTTGTGGCACTTCAGTTTTAATCAGGCGGTTTGTTCGGTCGGGCAAGTAAAAAAAAAAACATTTTAAAATGATCTCGAAGGCTAGCGGTCAGCTAGCTTGACCGATATTTATTATTATTATTGAAAACATTATATACAGAAAAAGGTCGTTTGACCTGTATTCTGCTACTGCGATTCTGTCAGAAGACGCAGTAACTTCCGCAGGGGGAGAAAAAAAAATCTACAGTTGTTAGCAACTGGCCTTAGCCAAGCCCTATTTTCAGTTTTTTCAAGCTAAGTATCCTAAACTTGCACTTCCCCAAAGCTAAAAAGTTAAATCCATTTTACTTCTGTGGTACAATCCGAGAGAGACTCGCGCCAATAACAGAAAGCTGATTGGCTATTGCATGCTGGTCTCATTTGTAGTTTAAATACGGCAAATTATATTTGGAATTGTGAAATAAAGAACTACAACACCACGGAAACAACAAAAAGAGAATTTAAATGAGCTTTAGAGGTAGCGTTACATGGACATCGGTAAAATAAGACCTGTGTGAAATTATTTAAGACCTAGAACAGCGAATTTAAGACTTTTTAAGGCCTAAAATTTTAATTTTTAAATTTTAGACTTTTTAAGACTTTTTAAGACCCCGCGGAAACCCTGTACTTAATATCCGCATATTATGGGGTTTTTAACACAGCACGTTTTTTAAACCATTGTATGCCATATTTTCACAGGCAAAATTAAATCATTTCAACATGAATTCGAGAATAGTCAAATTATTTCCCCACACTGATTTCTCAACAGGCTCAAGTTGATCTATAAATGTATAACTTACAATTAAAAAATAGAAAATAAAGACTTTCCTCAAACTACAAAATTAGGTGACCCATACTAGGAATATGTGTTCTGCATTTAACCCATCCAAGTGCACACACACACCGTGAACACACACCCGGAGCAGTGGGCAGCCATTGCTGCGGCGCCCGGGGAGCAGTTGGGGGTACGGTGCCTTGCTCAAGGGACTCACCTCAGTCATGGTATTGAGGGTGGAGAGAGTGCTGTACATTCACTCCCCCCACCTACAATCCCTGCCGGACCTGAGACTCAAACCTGCAACCTTTGGGTTACAAGTCCGACTCTCTAACCATTAGGCCACGACTGCCCCTAAAAGTGATAGTGATAGTTCACCCAAAAATAAAAATTACCTCATGATTTATTCACCCTCAAACCATCCTAGGTGTATATGACTTTCTTCTTTCAGACGCATACAATCAGAGTTATAAATATATATATATATATATATATATATATATTGTTTTGCTCTCACCTCTTTGCTTCCACTTATATCACTTCTCACCAGAGCTTACACTATGTCCTACAATCATCCGCATGCAATTTATTGGACTACTAATTATTAACAGCCATTTACTGCCATTATAAAGTTTGGAAGAGCAGGACATAGTGTAAGCTCTGGTGAGAAGTGATATAAGTGGAAGCAAAGAGGTCCACTTCACTTCATAGATGCACTTCATTGGACTTCAAAATCTCAACACCCATTCACTGCTATTATAACCCTTGCAAGATCCAGGACATTTTTAATATAACTCTGATTGTATTTGTCTGAAAGAAAGTCATATCCACCTAAGACAGTTTGAGGGTCAGTAAATCATCCCTTTTTTTGGCTTTGTACTGGGAGTAAGCCCATGCCCACTTAAAAAGCATCTGTAGGCAGTGTTCTAGCTTTCTGAAACAGAACAATAGTGTCATTATAGAGAACAAACCTTTAGAAGATGATCTAATGCAAATCTACAGAGGAAGTTGGCCTGACCTATTACATCGGAGTACACTTTCTGCATTTGCAGAGGAACTGAAAAGCCTTGTAATCAGGTGAAAACAAAAGAGAGAGGGGAAAATGACAGCTCTTCTCTTACCTGGAAAGAACACATGAGCGTCTCATCCACACTCATCATGGCCCCGGCGTTATCAAACTCGCCACAGTAGTTGGGAGCGGAGAACAGGGTGACTAACTGTCTCTTCGCGAAAAACTCATAACCGTCCTCCACCACCTGCACGAGAAGATAACGTCACATTTTGTAGAGTCTTTTAAAGCTGCAATGCTTTGTGGAGACATTCCTACCACCGCAGAGGATAAACTAACCTGATGTGCCCTGCATATTAGGTCCATGTCATGTTTGTGAAGGAATTTGGCCACCACGTCTGCACCGAAGGTGAAGGACACGCCACGGTCGTTTTCTCCCCAACCCAGCACGTCTTTGTCTGGGTCTGCCCAAAGCAGGTCACACAGCAGCCCCTGGTCAGGTACATCCGTGGGCCGCATGACGCGCCGCACCTGCTCCATTGACTGCAGGTCTGGAGAGAGGCCTGGAGCAGAAAACAATTCATTACGTTTCACAGCGCACTTCTAGGGAGCAATTTGCTCTTTAAAAACAAAAAGAGATGCTGTGGGCTGCAAAACAGCACAAGAAATGGCACCACATTTGTAAACAGAATCATTACTAACAAGATGAAAATAATTATGTAATAATGACAGAATCTTTAATCATCATGAAATGACTTAATGTTGTCTGCAGAGTTCCTGAAAGTTTTAAGTTTTAAAATGTTTTATAATAAATGTTCAAAAAAATTAAGAAAAATTATAAAATCGCATTAATATTTCTTGCTTCAAGGCATGTCTGAAAGTGAATGTTTGTGGTTCAATAAACAGGTCAAACGTTAATTTATAAATAAGATGCATTAAAAGAACAAACTCAGACAACACTAGTGACGCTGCATTTCCTGCATTGTTTTTGAGTGCAGACAGTAAAGGCAACTCAATTCAATACAGACTGCACATTCAAAACTAAAATATGATTTTTTTTCTTTCTGCTGTGGCTGTGGTAGATGCACAGGAAATGCTGGTTGTCTGTCGTTTCTCCCCACATATGCATTCACGAGATCAACGGTTTTAGTGAACACCTCAAATATAAGCTTGAAGTAATAAAAATAACCTCAGCAACTTTATAGCAGCACTCCATCTGGGCATTTACGTTTACACCGGTCCATATTTACTGCGTTTCATTCGCTAAGCAGAGCAATTATTTTAAGGATATGATGATTGTCATCAAAAAAAATTAAAATAAATTATGGTTCATTTCCAGAGTAGATTACTCCCACGGCTTCTGCAAAACCACACTGCAGTTCAACTGAAGCGTACGCTAAACCTTGTTTACTAAGTCCCTTGGTGTGTCCCTGAGTTTGTGCCAATCAAATGAACCAAATTTTATGGGTTCCCAGTGATATGGCTATATTTTAACTTCTCCAGGGAAATTGCAAAGTCAATAGAGGAGTTATGACAGTACATAAAAAATGCCATGGGGACAGAAGACCTCTGCCTGCACTTACCTCCATGGCAACAGAAGATCTTCTCGTCTACAATGGCAGCCACAGGTAAACAATTGAAACAGTCTGTGAAAGTCTTCCACAGTTTAATGTTATACCGTCGCTTACCTGGAGAGATAAGGAGAAAAAAATATTATTAGCATTCAAAACTATGAAATGTGTGGTGATGTAGTTGTAAGAGATCAAATTAACTCACACTCATCATAGAAGCCATATATACGATTGATAGAGGCGCACTCATGGTTGCCACGCAGCAGGAAGAAGTTTTCAGGATATTTGACTTTGTAGGCCAACAGGAGGCAGATGGTCTCTAGAGACTGCTTCCCTCTGTCCACATAGTCCCCCAGGAACAAGTAGTTGCTCTCAGGAGGAAAGCCGCCATATTCAAAGAGACGAAGGAGGTCATAGTACTGACCATGAACATCACCTGCACACACAGAGGAGACATTTTGTTTAAGTCTAACTTTTTCTGTGTTTAAGTGCTATAAATTGAGTCCCCAGTGCATCTACCAACTCAGAAAATGTGAAAAAGAACCACCCAGTAAATGTTTTCAGAAGCCTTTCTCTGCCAGCTGGGAAAAAAAAAAAAAACAAGACCTGCACAGATTTTGCTTCCCCCATGACGTAGAAAAGGGATCTTATTGTAATATTACTGCCCCTTAATCTGTATGTTTCCACCCAAGGCGCTGCCATTTTGTTTTTGCAAGCAACGATGGTGTACTAGTTTTAACACCATGGCAAAAGTTTGAGCAAAGCAGGCTAACTGTTCTGTCATTGGCTGCACAGATGAGCACAGAACACTATTTAGAGTCCCAGCCTCAGAGGAGACAAGAGAGCAGTGGATTTATTTACTATATATTACATTTCTGCCACACAGATTTAATACAAACATGTGATTTCTTTCCCAGCTGTTTACCTTCACAGACATAACCAACTGTTTTTGTAACTCACGTGTTTTAACAAATTTGTGTGTTCTTTTTTTTTTTTGTTTAAGCACAATAAGACATGAAAGATGGTTTATTACTCACATGCCATGTGACAGCCACTTGTTTGTGCACATGCTTCGGACATGTGCGCTCATTAAAACATTAAAACTTACACTAATTTGGTTTAAAACGCATGAATTTAACATGATAGATACGATAATCAAAACCAAACAGATGTTTTTAGCAGAGTATCTGAGGTATGAGCTGTAAAGGCACAGCACTATTCTGGAAAAGAGGGTGGGGACCAGCAGCTCATTAGCATTTAAAGGACATGCATTTAAAGAAAACAGCACGTTTCTGCTTTTACTCAAAATAGGCATTTTCAAAATGATATAATAAATGATCTGTGAGGTATTTTAAGATGAAATTCGCATACATATTCTGGGGACACCCGACACATATTACATGTTATAAAAAGAAGCATAACAGGTTTCCATTAACACAAATCTCCAGGTTTCTATAAAGGTGGGAACCCTGTAGGACAAACATACTCACCGCAGATCTTGAGTGGTGCTTCCAGCTCCAGCAGAATTGGCTGGCTGAGGAAAATTTCTCGAGATTTGAGACAGAGGCCTCGGATTTCGCTCTCTGTCAGCTGTACGTTCTTGCCTGGCCTGGAGCCTTTAACTGGAAAAACACAAACAAACAGACAGGACGAAATGAGAAAAGCAGGAAACAAGCCAAACAAAAAAAAAAGAGAATGTGCCAGATTAGACTCTATATTGTCTATGTAGATAAGTGCTTTAAAATCTAGGAGGAAGATCTAGAGGATGATAAACTCGACTCAAGAGGCTTGCCGAAATGATGGGATGTACAGACTAGTGACGCACAGACGTCAGTGTACTTAAACACTGTATCATGTGTCTCTGCTCAAGCATGCACGTCTATGGCTTCTGACTCTACAAAGGCATTTACAGAATTTAGCAAGTTTGCTTGAGCATTCGTCAAATGCACACAACCACACATATGGCTTTTAACAACCACAATACAGTGCAAAGAGCTTTCCTCTGAGCGACTTCTGGCCTGTGCTGAAGATCATGTGCTAGTGAACTTCAGACAGAATCAAATATTCATGACAAACAACCAAACATGGGGCAACAGATTCTGTACTTTTCCTTGCAGTCTCTTTAAAATAAAAAATAAAGTAAAACAAGTTGAGCTCTAAAGAGATTTGCTGCAGCGCTGTGACAGAGAAGGCTTGCAGGGTCTAAACAGACTGTCATCTAACACAACGCAGACCTGCGCTATTATTCAAACATGCCCTTTTCGACTGGCTGCATGACACGCTGCTCAGGGGGTTGAGCTGGCAGCAGTGGATGAAAGAAAGAGCATAGGATGTATCTGGAGAGGAGACATATTGCAGTCTCTTTGGACAGGGCTGAAAATGACGTCTCCGAGGTCGCACCGGCCATACATCAGAAGCGAAGTACCCGTGTATGGGACGTTCGGAAAAGAAAGAAAAAAGACTCAGAGGCAGCCCCGTCGTTGTATTCAAGCAGTTGCTGGGTTTTAAATATACATTTCACATGGCTGGCTTTAGGCAAGAATTATAGTACCGAGCGTATCCTGGTGACTAACATAATCGGGCAGTTATGCAAGGATTTGAGAGATGGCTTATTTGTTCACATTCACAAAATCGATCCAACCAGCCTACACCTCTAGATAAATGTTTGAAGCATGAGGTTTTACACAGATTAACCAAGGACACAAATAGTCGGCACTGGAAAAAAAGTGTCATGACATCACAATGCCCACTTCAAACGAACTGAACAATGTTACTGCCAAAGCAGTTTCACGGTGCAGGACAAAAGGCTGGAAAAGAGAGCGTGCGTCTTTGCATCCAGCCACCTCTACCAATTTAAATCAGCAGTACAGAAGATGTCTCATTTAACATAAGGTCCACAGTAAGAAACAGTTGGCTGACTGAATGTTCAACCTGAATATACATTTGTGCAGCTGTTTAAAGACATTTACAGCACAATCATTCACAGTGGAAAATTCTAAATATATGTATTCAGTTTGTCATGTTACCAAAATTTCAGAACTTGAACCACTGAAACTTCATAAATCTAAATCAATTTTCATACTCAGGCAACAATTATTAAATTAAAATGTGATTACGTTTTTTTATTATTTTGATTTTAATTTTTTTTTTTCCTTTTACGATTAGTTATATTAGCTTTTCTTTAGACTCATAAACCCCTGTAGTTCCTTCACAAACACCAGTTTGGGAAACCCTGACAAAGTAATGTTTAATGCACTTCAAGTTGTTAATAAAAAATTTATTTTTTTTAACTCTTTGCATTTTTATGTCAGTATGGTTTATCCTGGATCATCCTTTTTAAACTGTGATAAACAAGTTAGTTTAAAAGTAATCTAAAAGTAGTCTGATTATATTAAACACTTAATGTAATTTGGAATCAGTAATGGATTACAATTTGCAAGTAATCTACCCAGCTCTGTCAAGCAATAAATGAGCATATTAAAATGATTTCTAAAGGTTGAGACACTAAAGACTGGCGTAATGACTGCTATCACAGATATAAAATACATATTAAAATAGAAAAAAAAACTTTATTGCAATAATATATCAGATGTTATTGGTATATTTTAAATCAAATACAGTGCCGGCAAGCTTTTTTTTTCCTCAAACATACTTACGGAAATTAAACTTTTTAATAGCAGTGTAACTGTATTACATAAGCATGCAAATATGCACTGAATCTATATACAATACTTATAATCCTGCAGAAACACTAGTATTTTTTACTGTTACTTTTCTTTATTTTAATGTAGACTAATGTGCAAGATTAACTGGTGTGTTTGACATTCATACTGTGCTGCTTAGCTCTAGATAAGCTCTATATTTATCTTGCCTCAGCCAGGTTTATTGTTTGTGCACACTGATAATGGATAATTGTTTGGTTGCTAGTACGCTCTCACGAACAGTCTATGTTTGCACTCAAGTCACCTGGGAAGCTACATTTCACCTTCTGCCTTGCCTATAAAGGAAAGACAATAAGCTGAGTCTGATTTCCATATTGTAGAACAACCACTTCGCATTTTTGGTAACCGATAACTGACGTTAAATACAGCATTTGCGTTTTAACAGAGAACTTTTTAAACAAACAAATGAGATGATGCACACCAAATACTAAACTAACAGTCAAGGTGGGGTCACCTACAAGAAGGCCTTTAAGGTCTTAGGCAGTGGATGAGTGATCTGAGGGCCTGGACAGTGACCGGAAGCCCGTCAGCTTAGCCAGTGAAAAGTGGGTATAAATAGGACCCTGCCGCTCGTCACTTTAAACCCAGATTAAGGCTGGCTAATGCCCTAACAGCACTTGCTCTAAAGTTAGTCACGGGGCCAATAAGCATCACAGAGCTTAGACCCAACACAAGGGTGGGGGTGGAACGATAACAAGCAAATAAACCACTCAAACGATAACCAGTGGGTGTGCGAAGCTAGGTGTGCCAAATACCATAAATATGTATAAATAAAAGGTAGTGCAAAGAGCAGTTCAACGCCCACAAAAATGGGGGTGTACTTAGTTGATAATCACATAAAGCACTCAAACTGTGGCTAGTAGGTGTGTTAAGTTTCTTAAACATCAAGTTAACAAGTGCACAGAACAACAAAGGCAATCAATCCAATTTAACAACAAGTGTGCATCTAGCGTATGGGGAAATACATGACATGTCATGCCAACAGTCCAGCGCTTAATCGGTTTGGCACGCACACACACTCATCACACGGACATCCATGTGTTTTCCCTCAACGCTTCAGGTTCTTAGAGGTGATAGCCTTCACACTTAAATCCAATGAAGGCAATTAGATAGAGGGACAATCTAAGGGGAAGAAAACACCTTATTTATGCGGCACCTCAACGGGAACGACAAACATTAGCAGATGCTGCAACCAGTGCAAAAAAAAAAAAGCAAAAAAAAAAAGCAATGGTCTATGTGCAAAAGTTTCCTTCATGTCACCTGTAATCAGTACAATTGATTTTCCGTTGGTTGGCCATGAGGCTTCAGGCACAACAGCGCTGCAGTACAGAACAGCACAGCATGAACCGAAAGGATCTGGACTCTGGAGCTGGAATCTCTAAACATACCGCAGAGCAAGTGTTGGGATCCAGATAAAAAAAAACAAAAAGTGTACCGCCTGTCAAAAGACTCACCGCTGTGTTCATTAAAAGAGAGGATTAAGTTATGTAACTTCTTGTAATTATTTCCAACCTACAGGCACAGTAACCAAAGTACACAAGAAAACTTTAGTAAATGGGACATTTGTGACCCTGGCCTGGACCTTAAGTAGCATAGGTATATATATATTTTTTTTTTAGCAAAAGTCACACAATTATCGATTTTCTTTTATGCCAAAAATCATTAAGGATATTATGTAAAGATCATGTTCCTTGAAGAACATGTTCCTTCATTTGGACAACTTTAAAGGCGATTTTCGCAATATTTAGATTTTTTTTGCAATCTCAGATTTTCAAATAGTTGTATCTCAGCCAAAAATATAAAAATAAAAAATGTTACCCTTATGAATTGTTTTGTGGTCCAGGGTCACATTTAGATTCTGATACGTTTACTGTACTACACTTGTGTCTGGAGTACAAGTACAGAGACTGACCATACCTGCGAGGTCAGAGCAAAGTACTTTTTTTCCACCCTAAAAATCGAAGACAAAAATATCTAAATAATATCGATATCTGCGTGATTTAAAGAGCAGCCGTCAATTAAATAAAAATAAACATCCTCAGGAGAATCAGGACGTTGGATGGAGGCATCAGGCTCTGAGGGAAAAAGGACAGCAGGATTACATAAGATGATATAAATACAACTATTATCAAGCTTGTTTATTTTTTTAACTGCAATTTACAGAAAAAAATAGGTTTACACAGCCGGCAACTGGACCTGAAGCCAAAAGGTAAAAGGTCCGTCGTATGTGGAAATCTGTTTGCTTTGTAGGGGTTTGTGTGACTATATTTAAATTGCGTATGCGTTTCTTTCAGACTGGGAAAAAGACATTCAATTTTCTTGCAAAGTAAATAAACTAAATTCTGTTCAGCGGCTCAAATGATCCACCAGCATCAGCCCACATGGAATTTGTTAATACATGTAATTTTGTGAAATGGCTTAACGTACGATATGCGTTGAAGCCAAAAATATGTATTAAACTAATACACAAAGGATGGAGATTTGTATAAATTTTATGAATGATAAATTCTGCAGAAGCTACTATGGCTTCTGTGGGCTCAGATGCCGTGTGGGCCTGCTTATGACCTTACACACAACTTCCTTTGCTACGAAAACAACTGGAAAGATTGTAGATAGTTTAGAAGGCCTAAAGCATTCTTGTTATGCAACGCACGCTTGATGTGATTCAGATATTTGATAAACTGCTTGCTTAGGTTTATTAAGGCCATCTGTGCTATGCTTCGCAATGTTTACCCTCAGTAGGCATCAGTAAGCATTAAGTACAAAAGGTATTTCCAGTGAAAGAGAGACTATATGTGACCCTGGACCACAAAACCAGTCATAAGGGTTCATTTTCAGAAACTGTTATGTATGCATCATCTGAAAGCTGAATATAAGCTATACATTAACGTATGGTTTGTTAGGATAGGACAATATTTGGCCGAAATACAACTATTTGAAAATCTAGAATCTGTGGGTGCACAGATATCTAAATATAGAGAAAACGGCCTTTAAAGTTGTCCAACTTAAGTTCTAGCAATGCATATTACTAATTAAAAAAAGAAGTGTTGATATATTTACAGTAGGATACTTACAAAATATCTACACTGAACATCTTTACCTTAATATCCTAATGATTTTGGGCATAAAAGAAAAATCGATCATTTTGACCTATAGAATGTATTGTTGGCTATTGCTATAAATATACCCTTGCTACTTAAGTCTTTTTGTGGTCCAGGTTCACATATAGCCCATGCAAAAACCTGTTTCCAATGTCTTTTAGTATCTGAAAGTAGTA
This sequence comes from Garra rufa, assembly GCF_049309525.1. Lineage (NCBI taxonomy): Eukaryota > Metazoa > Chordata > Actinopteri > Cypriniformes > Cyprinidae > Garra > Garra rufa. Next base: position 3,044 of record NW_027394413.1, on the reverse strand, counting down.
TATTTCAACTTAGTAGAAATCAACTTCAAATCACATTACAAAAAAAAAAAAAAAAAAACACATGACTCTTCTTGAAATACCTTAGAGTGATGAAAGGGCTTTCAAAAGGATAAACTCTGTGGCAACATCTATTATGATATTACTCTGTAAATTAGCCTGCATCTACACTGTCAACAGGACCAAGCAATTAAATCTTTGCAAATAGGTCTCCAAACAGGCAATAAAACCAAAGCCAGCAATCATCATCTACTATACAGCAAGCAGCACTCTGAGGAAATCCTATCTGAGGGTTGAAGCATTTACAATCAGTGCAACTGCAAATCACTAATTGTTTGTTTTGTGCACAGAAATGGTCTTTTCATATTGTAAAACAGTTTAAATCCCGACTCTCATTAGCAACACTAATAATGATCACGTCTTCCACGGTTTATGCCATGTTTTGTGAGGGCCTCTATTGTGAAGATCACTTGGTGCTGCACTTCCACTAACTACATCCTCATTAGTTGGAGTAATCCTATTGCTGGCGGTTTTAATTAGACACAGGTCTTCCCTTGCTAAAATGGAAGGTAACCAAACAGCAAGTGTGAACTGGACAGAGATTGAAATAAAAATCACTTGAAACACATTGAATGAAACGCTGGCCGAATTTCCGCTCACATCGGCTCATAAGCTTAAAATAACGAGATGTGAAAAAATAGCATGCAATGGACAGCTTTATTGGTTTTTGTTATGATAGATACGTGAATATGGCTATAAATCTCCCAGGTAGAGTTTTAGTAAATTAGTGTAGACTGGTTGACTAGCAACTGCTAATTCGCTCCACTTCCCCCGGCTTTTTTCAGGGCACAAAATATGCTTACAATTATTCTATAACACGACCTACATGCGATACAAACACATATATACAAGTATTTAGTGGTTTTACACATTTCATTTCAGACCCACAATTGATAATTAAAAGATGTTGAAAGAAATCCTCACCTTCCAGGAGACGCTGTATTATGGAGTCAATGTTTAATTTGTCCGGCTCCGCCATTTTAGTGGATTTTGGTCGGGTTTATTCAAACAGGTCGAGTGTGCCGTTTTCTGCGATCTTGGAGATTGGTCAAAAAATAAGGCCCCGATCCGAATAAGCAAAGCGTATAAAAGGTATCGTAATGGAAATGTGGATTTACTGGCTATATTTCCTTTGTCGTTTGGTTGATCGCTAGCCGCTAACGCCGTTAGCCTGATGGCGCTAGCTATTGCCTACCCGTATTTAAACACCAGGGAACGGTTAATATGGTACAAAAGCTCCCAGATATGCCCCTTCGCTTCTTATTTTGAACTCTTTGTGTCCCACGAGCATGTAAAACACTCAACCCGTCCCTATTTTCCGTATCCTCACAATCCCCTTTCTCTCATCGTCTACGGAACTTTAAAAAAGACCGTGTTGTTGAAGAGCGAAATCAACGGAGGTTGATAGGGCCCGCCTCCGCCTGCAAACGCAGGGAGGTGATTGGCTTACATCTCACATTTGAACTGAGGGTGTGGTCATTCATTGGCTGGCGTTCACACACATCTCATCTCCAGAGCTCCGCCCTCAGTTGTAAAGTAATGACGTCAATGAGGTGAAAAAAGGAGAGAGCGGGTGAGGGGATGTTCACGCACTATGGAATTGCTGGCTCTTATAATGTACTTTAGGTTTAGGGACTGTAGCATTATGATAAACAATAGCCCAAGGCCGCATTATTATATCGAGGCGCTCACGTTGTCATTAACATTAACTGTTTGATGGCAGGTTTGTTCATATTTCCCTTACAGGATAATTTTCTAACACACCGGCGCCCTCTGGAGACATTACGGAACACCAAACCTCCTTTTTTTCGAGAGAGAGTTTCCCGTTTGGAAATCCCACTACCTTTACAAACACATATTTATACGCGAGATTACTGTAAATAAGTTTCAGTCTAGTTTTCAGATGGATGCTAAAGTTTTGAAGTTAAACCGGGCAAATGTTTGGTGCTTGGACCCCACTAGTACCGAGATTCCGCTCTATAATACGATTAAATGAGGCTAAATATTTTTGTGATTCGTTTCACAAACTGTTTTGCGACATCAGCTTTAAAGGTTGTATCAGCGATTTCTAGCCTAAAACATGAAGTGTCAAATTCAGCTGACCTTTATTCACGATCCGCTCGCTGCCTACCCCATAAATTGTCTGTGAAAAAACCGCGTCTCTCTGGTCAGCCTAGGGTCCGAGATATGCCAAAAAAACAGTCGGCGCTATCAACTATTCCACAGATAAACAAACAGTGTTCCAACCAATCAGCGTCAGGGGTTTGGTGTTGTGGACTTTCCTACTGGTGCAGGGATGTGAGGGAGGCGGAGCGAAAGTCCACAACACCAAACCCCTGACGCTGATTGGTTGGAACAATGTTTGTTTTTGCTGTGGAAAGGTTGGTAGTGCCGATTGTTTTTTTGGCATATCTCGGACCCTAGGCTGACCAGAGAGACGCGGTTTTTCACAGACAATTTATGGGGCAGGCAGCGAGCGGATCGTGATGAAAGGTCAGCTGAATTTGACACTTTATGTTTCAGGCTAGAAATCGCTGATACAACCTTTAACCAGTATAAGCTGGTTTATTGGTCTTAGGTTTTTTCCCAAAAAGACCAGTTTAGATTTTTGTTTTCAACAGGGACAAAGCTGCACAAAAATTGGTATCTTTTCTGGAAAAAGTCATAGCCTAGTTATCAAAACCATATATTTAACCTAACTACAGACCTGCACACACAAGAGTGGCGTTTTACATTTTTGACATCTGTGTGTAGTTTGGTATGCATGTGGCTAATTATTTTATGTTTGTGTGTAAAGTTACTATGCAAAAATACAATTTTTAGTTAGTTGAGTTAAAATAGTTTTCAAATAAGTTTTTGTTTGTGCAAGATGGCTCATTCCGTGTCAAATTTCAAAAACTTCCCTGGCTCAAATTTTTGATTTTGCTAATATTTTTTCCACGGAAAGATAGACATGTATAGTGATGAAAGCCAAAATGTTAAATGTC
>NW_027394412.1:0-38904 GCF_049309525.1 Garra rufa | reverse complement strand
ATATATATATATATATATATATATATATATATATATATATTACTACATTGGCTACTTCAGTAAATAATAAGTCAAAAATAAAATTAAGTAAAAGTTGATTTATAGCACATACTATAGTCTTAAGCTAAAAATATTTAGCTAAAAAGTGAACAAAAATTTTGATAAACAAAACAAAAATTTATAAGCTAACATGGAAATATTAGCCGGTGTTTTGGCTGACAAATATTTTAACTAAAATGTAAAAACTGTGGGGGTTTTGTTTCATATTTGCGTTAAGTCTTGTCTTTTTTTTTTTCATTATTATTATTTTTTATTATTATTATTCTATTAAAAAATATACATTACAACATTTGTGACCCTGGACTACAAAACCAGAGATTTAAATTGAGATTTAAATTTTATTTTATTTTATTTTTATTTTTTTTTGGAGAACTTTAAATTGAGATTTATACAAAAGCTTTCCATTATAAAATAAATCCATTGATGTATGGTTTGTTAAGATAGGACAGGACAATATTTGGCCAAGATCCAATTATTTGAAAAAAAAAAAAAAACATAAATAAAATATTGTCTGAATGAAGTTCTTAGCAATACATATTACTAATCAAAAATTAAGTTTTGATATATTTATGGTAGGAAATTTACAAAATATCTTTATGGAACATGATCTTTACTTAATATCCTAATGATTTTTGGCATTAAAAAATAGTTTTGAGGTCCAGGGTCACATTTTAGATATATAACTTTTTACAACAGAGCCCAAGAGCTACTTATATTCATAAGATATGAAAAAAATAGTTATTTTTGAAGTGTATTTATAGTTTTTATTTGTATGTTGTACTGTAATAAATAAGTCTGTGAAATAACTGATTATTACTGGGACTTTATCCATTAATTTTACTCTGTAACACTGTAAAATTCAAAATGAAGCTAAAACACCTGTAATAAAAAAAGATACTTTTTTCGAATTAATTCAGTACACTGTGCCCTATTTTAAAGGTTTTTATTTTTTTTACTTTATTTGTTTATTTATTTTTTGCATGCAGTGTCTTGTTGTTTTTTTATGTTTCACTCTGTAAGTCAATGAGAGTATATGTGCTTCATAAAAAAGCATAAGATTTGAGTCAAAATTGATTTTGAGATGCAGCTAACACTACAAATCTCCAATACATATACCACAAAGCTTCAATATATGGTAGATTTATTGAGGTATTTGCTGTACGTGTTGCACAAGATATGAATTCCAGCACTGTCTATATAGAGTTATCTATATGTCAACAACCTGTTTATTCTTCTGGATGCTTTCATATGAATCTCCTACTTTTGAAAGCATTATTCATTTGCAGCACATTGAGATATCTCACCTGACCATCTGACTTTTCTGAGCACCACTTTTGTGTTTACACAAGGCCTTCAACACTGATGAATAATGAGACGGATTTTTAGAATTGTGTTTGTATTGGCCTTATTAGTGTGTCTCCACATTACCATGAACCCCCAACCCAGCTGCTTTCAGAACAGCTGTTTCTCAGACAGGGAATCAATGAGACTTCTCAGCTGTGATTCACTTCAGACTTGCACTTCTGCTACGATAGCATCATAATGTCCCCTGTGTTCTGTTGAAGAATGTCCCACCACAGAGAAACAACCACCTTAAGCTTGAGATGGGAAATTTAGCACTAGAACAACATGCAGAAAACATGCTGCCCATGCCGTCCCAGAAACAAACTTCCCCGTGCAAATGCGTCAGTAAAAAGAGTATTGTCTGTTGTGCCTGTTCCTCTTGTAAGGATGATGAAAATTTGATGAAAAAACAGTTTAGTAAAAATGAAAATGCTTCTATTTTGTGTATATATGTATGTATATAAGCTGTTCTTTTGGACTTTTTATTCAGAAATGAATCATGAAAAAAAAAGTATCAAGTTTGAACAAAATATTAAGCAACAAATAATTAAACTCACATGTGTGATTTTTTTTTTCATTCCTACTCGACACCAGAGGGCGCCCTCGTGAAGAAAGTAAACAAGCCAGACTTATAGAAGTAATAAAACAAATGACTTTCCAGGACATTGTTACCAAGCCTGTGGTTTTCCCGGGGATTTGGGCTACTGTTGTCAGGGGTTTGTTTTTCGTGTTTGTGGTTGAAGCAACCCCAATAACATGATACTTAGCCCCTGGAATGTGAATTTTACCAGGAAACCTCAACCAAAAAATGTGTATTTTACCCCCCAGAACATTATTTTTACCGGGGGACCACCCTCGAAACACAATTGGGCTACTTTTAGGCTAGTTTTGAGAAGTAATTGGGCTGGTTTTGTTGTGAAAACCTGGCAACCCTGTTGGGCTACTTTAACACTGTTGTCGCGGGTTAAAGCGACCCCAATAACGCTATATTTATTCCCTGGAATGTGAATTTTACCAGGGAAAACCTGCCAAAAATCGTGTACTTTACGATTTTTTAACACATTTTTAACGGGGGACCATCCTTAAATTGAGACTGGGCTACTTTTGGGCTAGTTTTGAGTAGCAATTGGGTGTGTTTTTTGTGAAAACCTGACAACACTGTTGGCCTATTTTAACACTGTTGCCATGGGTTGTTTTTCATGTCTGCGGGTTGAAGCGACCCCAATAATATGATACTTAGCCCCTGGAATGCGAATATTACCAGGAGAATACCACCAAAAAACATGTATTTTACCCCCCTGGAATGCTATTTTTACTGGGGGAACCCCGTCAAAATGCGGTTGGACTACTTTTGGGCTAGTTTTGAGTAGCAATTGGGCAAGTTTTTTGTAAAAACCTGGCAACACTGTTGGGCTACTTTAACACGGTTGCCACAGGTTGTTTTTCATGTCAGCAGGTTAAAGCGACCCCAATAACCTGATATTTAGCTCCTGGAATGCGAATTTGACCAGGGGAAACCCACCAAAAAAACGTGTATTTTACTTCCATGAATGCTATTTTTACCAGAGGACCATCCTAAAAAAGGCAATTGGGCTACTTTTGAGTAGCAATTGGACGAGTTTTGTTGTGAAAACCTGGCAACCCTCTTGGACTACTTTAACACTGTTGCCGCAGTGTTTTCTATATCTGTGGGTTAAAGCGACCCCAATAATGTGATATTTAGCCCCTGGAATGCTAATTTTACCAGGGTTACCCCACCAAAAAACGTGCATTTTACCCCCCAGAACACTATTTTTACCGGGGGACCACCGTCAAAACACAATTGGGCTACTTTTTTAGGTTAGTTTTAAGTAGTAATTGGGCTGGTTTTGTTGTGAAAACCTGGCAACCCTGTTGGGCTACTTTAACACTGTTGTCACGGGTTAAAGCGACCCCAATAACGGTATATTTATCCCCTGGAATGCGAATTTTACCAGGGAAAACCTGCCAAAAATCGTGTACTTTACCCCCCGGAATTTTTTTTTTTAACAGGGGACCATCCTTAAATTGTGAATGGGCTACTTTTGGGCTACTTTTGAGTAGCAATTGGGCATGTTTTGTTGTGAAAAACTGGCAACTCTGTTGGGCTACTTTAACACTGTTGTGGCAGGTTGTATTTCATGTCCACGGGTTAAAGCGACCCCAATAACGTGATATTTAGCCCTAGGAATGCTAATTGTACCAGGGAAAATTTTATCCCCTGCAACATTTTTTTACCAGGGGCCCCAAAAAAGCGACTGGGCTACTTTTAGGCTAGTTTTGAGTAGCAATTGGGCAGGTTTTGATGTGAAGACCTGGCAACCCTCTTGGACTACTTTAACACTGTTGCCGCAGGTTGTTTTTCATGTCCGCGGGTTAAAGCAACCCCAAAAACGTGATATTTAGATTCTGGAATGCGAATTTGACCAGGAAAAACCCACCAAAAATTTGTATTTTACCCCCCGGAACATGATTTTTACAGAGGGACTCCCCTTGAAACCCTTTTGGGCTAGTTTTGAGTAGCAATTGGGTGGGTTTTGTTGTGAAAACCTGGCAACCCCGTTAGGCTACTTTAACACTGTTGCCACGGTTTGTTTTTTAATGTCTGAGGGTTAAAGTGACCCCAATAAAATGATATTTAGCCCCTGGAATGCTAATTTTACTAGGGGACCCTCCCTGGAAACATGATTGGGCTACTTTTGGGTTAGCTTTGAGTAGCAATTGGGAGGGGTTTGTTGTGAAAACCCTCCAACTCTGTTGGGCTATTTTAACACTGTTGCTGTGGGTTGTTTTTCATGTCCGCAGGTTAAAGTGGCCCCAATAATGTGATATTTACTCTTCGCAATGCCATTTTTCTGTGATTGGGGTACTTTTGGACTAGTTTTAAGTAGTAATTGGGTGGGTTTTGTTGTGAAAACCTGGCAACCCTGCTCCAGGACATCTATAACATGGACAAAGGCTGTTGCTTTACTGGATAAAATACAGAAAGAAATACAGTGTTTTTTATGATGAAACATAATGAGAGTCAGCACACGATTATAACAGTATATGGTTTATCTGTGTTCTTCAAGCCATCGCAAGTATTTTCATGTAGATAATGTATGTTTACATTGTGATGCTAATCGACATAGCATTTATCACTGTATAGAATACTATAAAATAAGAATCAGTTCACAAAAGGAAGTTATTTCAAACACTCGATCAGCATTCAGAGTCAAAATATGTAGTTATTCTCATTAATTGCCTTAGTTTGACACTTTGCTAAACTAAAAACGGTTATTATTTTAGTCTCTTCTGGTTAGTAATTTAGTAATTGGTCGAAATAGTAATAAATAGAAAATATATATATATATATACCAAAATAATTAAATAAATAAAGATTAATTTGACTGATAGCATGATTTATTTATTATTCTGTTAAGATATTAAGATTTCTATAATTATCACGATTTATCGTTATTGTGATTTTTTTTAATTAATAATAATTGAGCACCAAAACAGCATTAGAATAATTTCTGAAGAATCGTGTGACAATGAAGACTTGTGATCACAGGAATAAATAATATTTAAAATTTAAATGATCATTTATTACTGTGATCTGCTCACCAAGGCTGTATTTATTTGAAAAATGCAGTAAAAACAGTAACATTATGATTGCGCAAATGATCATTTAAGATGTTATGTTATTCCAAATAAAATATTATATGGGTTTACACCTAATTCTGTTGTCTTTGGGTTTATCAAAGCAAGTTTTATAGCCTCTGGGCCAAAAAGTCACACGAAAAACATTCACTTGTTTATGTATGTGAACACGAACAAGGAATCTGTTAAAAATTAAAAAGTGTAAGCATGTATGATTTATCATAATCCCTCAGTAACCCCTTTAAATCTTAATACACAAGTTTTGTCAGCAGACATCATGTTCATCTCTAGACTGATGATGTGTCTTACAGTAATTAATTCACTTTCAAACAAACTCTTAGTACATGGATTTTAAGCTTCTCTCTTATTGCAGAGGAATACACAAAACTCTCTTCTGCTCCCCTTTGATAGGTGATGCCATTTGGTTCCCAAACAGCATGTTTTGTATATTCTTTCACTTCTTCACATTGAGAAACTTTCTCGTAGGCTGTTTTCCTGGCAAACAAACATCCCAAACCACACATGAAATCAACCGATATCAGACGGAACACCTGTTTTTCCAATGCACCTGCCATTAACTATTTACAATCTCCTCAGTTGTTGCATATTTCTCACTATTGAAATGTCTGTTAGCTTAATGCATTACCCGGAGCATGGGTTGTATTACTCTTTCTTATTGCCCTATGGTTTTTGTACAGATGCTTTGTTTCCCCAAAGTGCTTCTCAAACAATAGCTCTATTCCTGTATCTCATGTTGCTCCAGTTTGCCAGAGAAAACTAAATAAATGGATATCGCAAACAACTGAGAACAAGAGGTCCTAAAAACCTCATTCACTTTGCTGCAGTGGTGAGCTCACATGCCTGTTTATGCAGGTCGAATACAAAAGAAGAAAGACTAAATGCAGCCTGTCAATGTTTGCGAAGACAAAGTCATTCACTGAAATTGAATTCAACAGATTGTAATGTAAAAAGCTCACATGAAGCACATTGTTGATGAAACAGACATGATTATACTTGTATGAAGTATTATGTTTGATTCATTTTAGCAGATGTAGACTTAGAATTTCTAAAATAGTACATTTTAGATTGTGAATATTAAACTGTTGTTGGGAATTTGGGTTTGAGTAATTCTGGGAAGTAAATATGTCTAGGTATATCATATAATACATGGGCCACTTTGAAAATCTGACTCATGAAACTGCAGAAGATTGCAGAAGGCTGCTTATCTAAGTTCATGCTGTGTTTAAACAATTTAAAATTTCCATCATGCTCTCTGTTTGGTACTTCCGGCTTTTCCTGTCAGGTTATTGTAGAAAGGACAAATGAGATTGATAAAACAACGGCAAATGTGACCCACAGCCTAAATGAAATCAGGGTATTAGATTCGGTATCTCACAGAATCTCACGGCTAATGGAAGTTTCCTGGTGCCTATCAGTCTCCTTGAGACTAGACAATACAGTCTGTAGTGCACTTATAAAAGGAATGGAAGCGTATATCAGTGCTGAGTGTGCATTTTAAAGGATCCTGAGAGAAATGAACCCTTCAGGTATTATTTTTCGAGAGTAAATTGATATAATTTTTTTTTGAAGAAGTCATGCCTGCACAGGTATTTAGACCAGTGGCTATTAAACATAAACATCAGTCTTCTGACAGTACTGCTTATTAGTCGCTATTTTTAGCCTCTACAGAGTTGTTCATTGTTATCATGAGATAAGCAATCAGTAGCTTAGCTGGTACAATATAGCATTAGCAATGTCAAGGTCAGGGGGGTATGATTCACAGGGACAGCATGGCCTGCTCAAAAGTGTAGAGTTGATGCACTGTAAATTGCTTTGGATTCACAATAAGTGTGTGCCAAATGTATAAATAAGAATCTTGAGTTTACAATAAACGGTCAGTGTTGCGTGTCATTTCCTTGCAGCCTAGTTTGCACGAGGACCCTGGTCTCATGGTCAGTATCATATATCGGTGATTATCCTGTGGCCACTTGCTCTCTTGCCTGATCACTTTGCACTGGTCTTTAATCACTATAGCAACTGTTTGAATGTGCCAAAGTGTGTAAAGTGATCCCATGTTTATATAAAGTCCAGATACCTGAGGAGCAAAAACAACATTCACAGGAACAAGCAATGTAGCTAGTGACATTATTGGCTTTGTGACATGATTACAGTGTCACAGTTTTCCTATAGCCTATTAGAACTAGTGATGCCCTTTATTTGAAACACTGATTCTTTTAAGTTTTCTTTTGAATCTTTGATTTTGAATCAGTGTAATGTCACCTCACACTGTTTTAAAATGGTAGGGACAGTATTTTTTCTAATAAGTTAACCAGTATCAAATGTATAGTAGCTTAACTAAAGTTAGTTTTAAAATTTAAGTTGGTAAAAATTTAGTTCTTTTTGCATATCCATGTAACCAGCATGTCATTGTGCACTAAATAAAATACTTATCATGTCACCTGATTTTAGCTTGCTTATGCACTGTTTTTAAATGTTAAGGACAGTAGTATTAAATGTATAGTTGTAGCTTAACTCAAGTCAGTTTTATAATTTAAGATCGTAAAAACTGACTTTTCTTTGCATATCCATGTATTTAACCAGCATGTCATTGTGTGGAAATTCGAGTAGTCTACTTCGAAACATTGAATCATTTGCGATGGAATCGGTTCAGTTGATTCAAATTTTTAAAAAGCCTCGCTTCTTCCAACACTACATAAAATACTTACTATGTCACATGATTTTAGCAAAGAAGCGTCCTATACTTACTGTTTTTAAATGTTAGGGACAATATTATTTCTAATAAGTTAACCAGTTTTAAATGTATGTATGGTTGTAGCTACCTCACGTTGGTTTTATCATTTAAGTTCGTAAAAATTGAGTTCTCTTGGCATATCCATGTATTTAATCAGCATGCCACCCTGCGAAAAATTCGAGTAGGTTACTTCTAAACAGTAAATCATTTGCGAAGGAATCGGTTTAATTGATTCGATGTTTTAAAAAGCCTCGCTTCTCCCATCACTACATAAAATACCATGTCACCTGATTTTAGCAAATAAGCTTCCTATACGTACTGTTTTGAAATGTTATCGACAGTATTTTATTTCTAATAAGTTAACCAGTATAAAATGTATGGTTGTATCTCAACTTAAGTTAGTCTTATAATTTAAGTTTGTAAAAATTGAGTTCTCTGTGCATATCCATTTAACCAGCCTGCTATCATGCGGAAATTCGAGTAGGCTACTTTGAAACAGTGATTCATTTGCGAAGGAATCGGTTCAATTGATTCGATTTTGGGAGCCATGCGTCTCCCATTACTAAATAAAATACGTTCTCTTGTCCCAACTTAAAACTTGAGACAACCACATTTTAGCCATTTGTATGAACCGAAGTGTAAACACTGGTTCCTTCGTGGTTTCAAAGTCCATTCAAAGACTATAGACTTTTGTCCATTTAACACTGCTTTAACCAATGGCGTGAGTTTGGAGGCGGGGCTATTTATTTGTCTCACCAATCAAAGACGTTGGAATAGGAATTGTTCGGTCGAACCAGTTATTTAAAACAATCCACGTGGTGTCACTAGTGCCGCAGAAATTACTTTCCAAAAAAACATTACTAAAAATAAAGTAAAAAAAAGAAAAAGTAAATCAATTATAATTAAACAAATTAATTAAATCATTAATTTGTCAGTTTTATAAGTCAGTTTTATCATTTAAGTTCATAAAAATTAAGTTCTCTGTGCATATCCATTTAACCAGCCTGCCATCATGCGGAAATTCGAGTAAGCTACTTTGAAACAGTAAATCATTTGCAAAGGAATCGGTTCAATTGATTCGATTTTGGGAGCCATGCTTCTCCATTACTAAATAAAATACGTTTCTTATCCCAACTTAACACTTGAGACAACCACATTTTAGCCCTTTCTATGAACCGAAGTGTAAACACTGTGGTTCCTTCATGCTTTTAAGGAATAAGTCCATTTAACACCGCCTCAACCAATGGCGTGAGTTTGGAGGCGGGGCTATTTATTTGTCTCACCAACAAAGACGTTGGAATAAGAAGTGTTCGGTCGAACCAGTTATTTAAAACAATCCACTTGGTGTCACTAGTGCCGCAGAAATTACTTTCCAAAAAAAAAGGGACGAAATTGTAAAAAAAAAAAAAAAGTAAAATAAATTAATTATAATTAAACAAATGAATTAAAAAAATTAAGTAAAATAAAAGTTAAAAGTGCCTGGTATCTGATATAAATAACAAAACAAGGACAAGGACAAGTATTCCACTTGCATTCATTTTGCATGGATGACATTAAATTTAAAGCAGTCTTTAGCAAATCTCCTGTTAACTTCAGTAAAATCCCACCTTTCCTGCGGCCCTGCCCTGTCAGTTTATTGTGGACGCCAGCTCTTGGTTAGGATTAGCAGTGAGAAGAAGGTTATTCATTTACACCTCTTAAACTGGTAATTATCCTCATTAAATCGAACCGGATTCGTTCTCCTGATGTACAGCCAAGCCATTTGAGGAGATAAAAAATTAATTAGAAATAGCGTCAGAAAGCAGATTATGTTTGATGAATCTCAATGAAAAGAATAGCTGAGCTAGACATTTCCTGTTAGCAGAGCCAAAAGGAAAATCTTAGATTGCTGGTTATAGGCTTATCATCCGGTGTTAGAACGCATGGATAGTGTGTTTGCGTGCGTGAGTGTGGAAAATTGATGATGTCTTTGCTTTATTTGGAATAAACTCTAACATGATTTATCATTCCGCACGCAATCTATGGCAAAGACACATTCATTGTTCACAGAATGTGAAATGGTTTTGTTCTTAAACTGATTATAGGAAAATCTTTCTATCATAGATCACCGTGTGTATGTTTAGACATACATTGTTTTTGTGTGGTGTGTTTAAAAGCCAGATGATTATGACAATGATTATGTATTTCTTGACTCCTTTGTTGTACTTTAAAACATACAGTGGAGTCCTGCTTCAAATCACTGTTCACCTGTGGATGACCTCTAGAGTGAGATCTCCATCTCTGGAAACAGAACCGACTCTCTGCCAATCATCTGTGTGGTAATTGAACTCAGAGGTTCAAAAAGCTGGCACTGAATGGAGGTCGGTAATATTAGGTAATTGGTTCTGAGGTGTAAGGAATGGAAATAGTCTTGATTACATTAAGGGCTTAATGGCTCCCAATGTGTCACTCCCTCAAAAGTTGGCAAGCAGGTACACTCGAAAAAGATCTACCGCTTCCAGTTTTGCTCACTGGTTATCACCAAGGACAACTGGATTATTAATTCATACATGGTGAATCTCAAATAAAGATAGGGAAATTAAAATTTAGCAAGTATCATGAATTATTTCAGAGGCACTTGGGCTAGATTAAATATAAGAAGAGTGTGGAAGAAGAGTTCCAGTCAAAACATTCGCACTCTGTCCCAACAGAAGGGCTAAGGGATTTTAAGAGATTAAACTTTAAATCGTGAAAGTGATTTCTTTCTCGTGAGGCAAGAATCAAGACAGATGGTCATTTTGTTTTTGGATATTCATCTTCTCCATTTTTCTTGCATATTCTTATACAAAAAGAAATGATAATAATTGCTCACAGCATACATGGATGAAATTATTACTAGTATTATCTATCTCTTCTTTTTTTACATTTTAATTATATTTGATATATTATATTTTAATTAAATTCTTTGTTGCTTTTTATTGCTGATTTTATTTCTTATTCTTAATCATCTTAATTATTATTTCAGCAATCATTCTAATTTTCTGATTTGCTGCTCAAAAAACATTTATTATTTTAATGTTAAAAACGGCTGAGTAGAACCTTTTTTTAGGGTTCTTTTGATGAATAGAAATTTCAAAAGAACAGCATTTATCTGAAGTAGAAATCTTTTGTAACATTATAAATGTCTTTGTAAATGTCACTTTTAATCAATTTAAAGCATCCTTGCTAAATAAAAGTATTCATTTCTATCATTTACTTCCCAAAAAAATAAAAATGAAAATACTGACTGTACGCTTTTGAATGGTATACATTATAAAGTTACAAACGCTTTTTTATTTCAGATAAATGCTGATCTTTGGATCTTTCTATTTATCAAAGAATCCTGAAAACAATGTACTCAACTATTTTAAATATTGATAAAAATAATAAAACATCATATTAAAATGATTTCTGAAGGATTATGTGACAATAAAGACTGGATGATGCTGATAATTTGGCTTTGATCACAGGAATAAATTACATTTTAAAATATATTCAAAAAGCAATTATTGAAAATAGTAAAAATATTTCACAATATTACTGCTTTTGCTATAGTTTGGATCAAATAAATGCAGGCTTGGTGAGCAGAAGAGAATTCTTTAAAAAAACATTCAAAATCCTACAGTTCAAAAACTTTTGACTGTAGTGTAATAATAATAATAATAATAATAATAAAATATATTTACATTAATGCCAGAGTAATCCATGTGTATATTTGTCTTTTTTAAAGACAGCATTATTCAAGAAGACAGTCCTCTTATTTATCATAAAGTATATTTTATTGTAAGAGTATAATTAACCTTATAGTGTTAAATGCACAATTTAAAAGCTCTGTCTCCCCAAATCATTAGTTATTCAAAAAATACACATTCAATTACAATTTACAAATGTGACCCTGGACCACAAAACCAGTTTTAAGTAGCATGGGTATATTTGTATCAAAAGCCAACAATACATTGTGTAGGTCAAAATGATTTTTTAAATGTCAAAAATCATTAGGATATTAAGTAAAGATCATATTTTGTACATTTTCTACTTTAAGGGGAGACAATACAGGCAAAAACACTGTTTTTTCATGCACCTGTCAAGTTCAAGATTTTGGACTTTTTGTTTTTTACAAGTGTTTTTTCAGACTAGTGAAAAGAAAACACCCAAAAGACACTGTTAAGTGTTTCTTTTATAGCACTTTATCTATTTGTGTCAATATATTTCAATTACAATGCATATTTTCTCAAAATGAGTTTTTTTCTCCTACACTGGTGGTGGTTGAGGAGAGATCCCCCATATGATTGTAAAGCGCTTTGGGTGTACGGAAATACACAATGAAAGCGTTATACAAATGCTTCATTCATTCATTCATTCATTCATTCATTCATTGAGCCATAAATCTCCACTTCAGTAGCACTTACACACACCTTTACATTTTTAATTCCTGTCTATATCCTGAAGGTTTTTACAGAGGGATTTGTTCATATATAATTTGCTTGATTTTATACAACATTTTATTCCCCAAAAATGATAAAAAAATATAGTGTTTCCTGTCTGTTCTAAGGTTTTTTGTTGAATTATGTTCAACAAGAATTATGTTGTGACGAAATGAGATACCCAAAATTCCCTCTATTAAAACATTGGACTCTAATATGTCCAAAAAATTAAACAAGAATTTAAAAAGACTTTTTTACTAGATTTTTTACTAAAAAAGTATACACATTAGCACATATTTCATTAAATAATACCTTATTTGCATACTTAAACATAACATTTTAGAAAACTTGTAATACAAAAAATGTTTGCAATTATCAAAGTAATCAATCAACGTAATACATTTTTTACCTTGCCCTAAATATATCAAAACTTAATTTTTGATTTGTAGCCTAATAGAGAACTAAGAACTTCATTTGGACAACTTTAAAGGCGATTTTCTCAACATTTAGAATTTTTGCACCCTTAGATTCCAGATTTTCAAATAGTTGTATCTCAGCCAAATATTGTTTTAAACAAGCCATTTATTTTCAGCTTTCAGGTGATGTATTCAACAAATTGACCCTTATGACTAGTTTTGTGGTCCAGGGAATCAGGGTCACAAATGTGCACATTTAGCTCACAGAATCAAAAACAGTAAAGGAATAAAAAAAAGTAAAAAAGATCACATTAAAAAATAAAATGCCGCTTAAAAATGTCTTCTGTTACTAATATTTATTTATTACCTTGACATTAACGTTTATAAAGTGTTCCGTTTCTAACATAAAATGATCGAATGTGAGTATCATTAATGTATTTAAAATGTAATAAAATAAAATGTAAAAATGTTCTGTTTGTTTTGTATTTGAGCCCGACTAGCCGTGTGTTGTGTGACGTTGCCTGTCACATGGCGAGCGTCAGCTGTGTTGCAGGAAGTGAAGCAGTCATGGCGACGCCTGTAGCGTTACTCTCTGAATCTGTGCTCGGATGGTCTATTTTCACTATTGTTTTACTGGTGAGATACATGAATTATCCATTATAACTTGTATTTACTAGTATTACGTTTTTAGACGCGGTATTCCCGCGTAGATTCTGTCACGTGTTATCCCAGTCGATGTTTATCCTTGTACTAGTACATATAAGTTAGCACATAATAGATCTATATCTAACTATTATAGTTATAAACGTAGAACCGTCAAACGTCTACAGTTACAGTATATTTGTAGATTTGAACTAAATTGTCACGCTGAACTGTTTTACGTTGTTAAAGTACCCTCCAATTTCAATAAAATACTGCAGTTGAGATTCAAGTACAGTACAACTACGTGTTCTAGTAAGTTAGTATTATATTTTTATGTATTATTGTATTCTATATCCATAATTGTTGGGGTCAGATATTAAGTATTAAAATACATTCTCTTTTGAGTCAACCGTAACTAATTGTAGGATTGTAAATAATTCCCCTCCAAAAATAGAAAGACAGCATTCACTGTAATTACTTCATAGCTGTGTTTGTTTGGGGCGGGACTATCTGTTGGGTGACCAATGGCTGAGGAAAGTGTTCAGAAAATGTTTTTATTTTTGCAGTTCCATTTAGTCATAGACACACCTCACCTTTAACTACGTAATTTGTTTTTATTCTACCTGGTCGAGGTGTTTAATTGAAGTGCTGCCTGCGTCTTAATTTTCTAATTAAAGTGCATCCTGCTCAAGTTTAACAAGTGCAAAGAGAGCAGTGTTTCCTGTTATATAATTGGTTTGCTGCATCCTGATTTAAATGCAGAGCGTTGGGTCATTATCTGACCAACAATTCAGGCAGAATCTAATACGCATAGGGCTCTTAATTGATCCTGTCTGAAAACAGCATCCCGTAATCACAAGCTCATTTTAGCTGCGTCCTGAGAGCTTCCAGAGGATGTGTTTAGAATACGACCTTTCACTCTGAAACAAGTTCCTCTTTAAAGTTGGACTCTCTTTTTTTAATGAGATACAATGTAATGCTTTTCAGAGATAGCTGTCTCAGAGGCTTCTAAATCTGTAGGCAGGTCTTTCCTCTTCTTTCTAACACAGGAACTATTGGCTGCTAGACCAGAAGTGCAATACAGAATCACATTTTAAGTTATCTAAATAGCACTTATAAGCAGTTTTGAACTTGTACGGCCTTTAAAGTGCGTTATGAAAAGGCCAGCTGTCTGATATAACAGATGTCGGTTTGACATCAGAGAAATTTAGGCCTGTTAAAAAAGTGTCAATGGTGTTAATGGGAAGAAATGTATTTTGAAGTGATATACATGTGAATGATAAATTTATGACAAGCTGATATCCCAGATATATGAAGAGTTCAGATGCAAAAGCCTCCAAGTGCTGTTTGAAATTGTACCTGTTCTCTGGTCCAATGCGTAAATTTAAAATAAAATAAAATTACATTACAAGTTGAAAGTTTTTAAAGAATCTTATCTTCTGTTTCAAAATTCAACAAAAGCATTAATATTTTTACTATTTAAAATAACTGCTTTCTATCTGAATATATTTTAAAATGTAATTTATTCCTGTGATCAAAGTTAAATTTTCAAAATCATAACTCCAGTCTTCAGTGCCACATGATTCTTTAAAAATCATTCTAATATGCTGATTTGCTGTTCAAGAAACATTTGTTATTATTATTAACAATTTAAAACAGTTGAGTACATTTCTTTTAGGATTCTTTGAGAGATTTCAGAAATTAATACTTTTATTTAGCAAGGATGCTTTAAATTGATCAAAAGTGAACGATAAAGACTTTTATACAAAATATTTTTATTTCAGAAAAATGCTGATCTTCTGAACTGTGTATCATCAAAGAAACCTGAAAAAATTATACTCAGTTGTTTTCAACATAATAATAATATATATATTTTTTTGAGCAGCAAATCAGAATATTAGGATGATTTCTGAAGGATCATGTGACTAGAATACTGATGTTAAAAAAAGCTTTGAAATCTCAGGAATAAATTAGATTTTAAAATATATTCAAATCGAATTGTTATTATAAATAGTAAAAATATTAAAAAAAAAATACTCACTTGGTGAGCAGAAGAGACATTTAAAATCTTGCTGTTCAAAAACTTTTGACTTGTAGTGTACATTAAATTAAATTTTAATAAATAAATAAATAGTGTTTTAGTTGTGCAAAGACATTTGTAGACAGGAGTAATATTTGTCTACAAAACTTTTAGTTTTGTAGACAAATATTATTTCTGTCTACAAATGTAGACAATTTAATCAAAAGGCTTTAGGTTCACAAACCATGAGACTGGAGGCATTGTGGTTAACATATTAATTTAAATGGATTATGTTGATGCAAATCTCATAGTGTCCCCTGTATCTTCAGGTCATCTTGGCCTTCTGCTGGGTTTATATTCGGAAATATCAGAGCCGGCAGGAGAGCGAGGTTATCTCCACCATCACTGCGATATGCGCTCTGGCCATTGCGCTCATCACATCAGCTCTTCTTCCTGTTGATATCTTCCTAGTGTCCTTCATGAAGTACCCCAATGGCACTTACAAGGTAACCGTATTTTCATGTATAGAAAGGCTGGATAGAAACTCAGATCTGTGCTTGCCTTAATTCAACCAGCTCCATTTTCCATGTTCTCATTTATTGTTCAAAACCAAAGCAATTATATGAGATGAGAGCTCTACACAATAAGGGATTTGGATTTTTACTGTCACCACTTGTGAATACAGTGGCATTTCTTTCCTAAAACATCTCATTATCCAATCAAATGCAATAAGAAGAGAAATCAATACTTCAGGTTTGAGTTTACAGACTGAACTGAGCACATCTTTCTTTTACGTTGAGACTCAAATGGTCTAACCAGACAGTGGTTACTATGGCAACTGAACGGCATAATTAATGAAACCACTGGCCCACCATTCTTCCTTACGGATAATGAATAATTAATTACCTCCTCTGACATGAGATCTTTAATGAGTGCTTCACTTAGAACTTCCGTGTAGCTTGGTTCCTCCTTGCATTCAATGAAAGCACATCAGGACCCGAGCCTGTCAACTTGTAAAATGGAAAAAAGCACCCTTACCAAGTAATTTAGACAACTTTTGAAAGTCTTCTGAGGTCAAACCACAGTCTGACGATTTTGCCCTTTTCTGTAGCTCTCAAATCAAATTTGAACTTCCACATTCAAACTTGCCACTTTACTTTTGGTTGCAACATATTCGAATCAACGACAATTTGAAAACGGACATAAATGAGATATTCTAGCTATGATGGAATATAAACAATATCTGTTTTTCATTCACTTCTTAGAGGAAAAGCACCTCTTCATAAAATCTTCCCTTAAAGATCCCTCAAAAATGAAAAATATGAAAATCATAGGTGTTTACAACAACTTGAGGTTGAGGCTGAGGCTGATATGAATACAGTATTTTAATTTTTGCGTGAACTGTTTAATTGGAGAGCAAGGGCTGGGACTTTTAAAGAAGTTTACTTCCAGAGCATGAATTTACAGATAATTTACTCACCCCCTTTTCATCCAAGATGTTCATGTCTTTCTGTCTTCAGTCATAAAGAAATTGTGTTTTTTGAGGAAAACTTTTCAGGATTTCTCTCCATATAGTGGACTTCTATGGTGCCCCCGAGTTTGAACTTCCAAAATGCAGTTTAAATGCAGCTTCAAAGGTCTCTAAACATTCCCAGCTGACGAAGAAGAAGGGTATTATCTGGCGAAATGATTGGTTATTTAAAAAAACCCTGATAATTTACAGTATATACGTTTTACCCTCAAATGCTTGTCCCATCTTATTTTCTCCTCCAACTTCAAAATAGTCCAACATCACTGCAGAAGTACTGAACAAGTGTTTATAAAATGAACGTGCAAAGAAGAGCAAACATCCTTAAAAAAAAAAACTGTAAAACAGCGATGTAGGATGATTTTGAAGTTGGAGGTGAAAATGAGATTTTTCGACGTACCCTAACTGTCTTGAACCAGAATACAGAGCACATGCAGAGCTAGACAAGATGAGTATTTAAGTTAAAAAGTATATAAATTGTATTTTTTTTTTTTAAATAACTGATCGTTTTGCTAGATAAGACTCTTCTTCCTTGACTGTGACCATTTAGAGCCCTTTGAAGCTGCTTTTAAAACTGTATTTTGGAAGTTCAAACTCAGGGGGATCATAAAAGTCCACTATCAAATCAAATCAAATCACTTTTATTGTCACATCACCACAGCACCTGTGCCTAGGTGAGTGAAATTCTTGGGAGCGAGCTCCAGACAGTGCAGGGACAATTTACATATAGACAGAGTTATACAGAGTGACAATATGCAATATATACATACATACATACATAGTACACACAGTGTACGATTAGACATATTTACAGTTCCAATCCAATCCAATCCAATTTTATTTATATAGCACAATTTAAACAAACACAAGGTTTCCAAAGTGCTGCACAAGATACAATAAATAACACCACAGAAGCACAATTGGACAATGGACACAATAAGACAACAAACGAGATAACAGATAAAACACAGTAGATACAAGTGCAAGTTGAGCTGTATTTTCAAGAAATGTGCAAAAGAGGTATTTTTTTATATGAAATTGGGCAGAAGATTGACTGAAGATTTCAGTGCAATTATAAACGTATATTACTCATATTGTGAATGTGCAAATAGAGCAGAGTGTGATGCTACAGGTGGTTTGTATGGCCCACTCACCTGTGTGTAGCACACTCAGATTCCACTAAGGAAGATTGAAGATTGTCAACAGTGCATTTCTATGGAGAGAAATCCTAAAATGTTTTCCTCAAAAAACATAATTTCTTTGAAGACTGAAGAAAGAAAGACATGTTGCAATCTGTCAGTCATATAATGGCAGTCAATGGTTACCAAAACTTTAAGAGTAAAAAAAAAAAACACAGACAAAACCAAATTAAACCCTGTGGCTCGTGACGATATATTGAGGCCTTAAGACACAAAATGATTGGTCTGTGCAAAAAACTGAACACTTATATCATATCATTATTTACCCCTGATCCACCGCAACGTTCTACTTTCCTGAGTGCGTTCACCCAGCCGGCGTGTCACGCGTCAACGTAATTTACCATGGTAAATGCACACGCGGAAGTGATCTGTCTGCCGTATACTTATTGTTTACGTAGTGCATATTGGCCTCTCAAAATGGTAACTACTTGTGCTTATCCTGATTCTGGCAGCCAATTAAAAACTAAAATATAACGTTTCTTTATGCGAACTCATCTGGGAGTGTTGACTTTTCAACGACTACATTGCCAGAGCACATTGACGCGTGATATAAATATGATATAAATTATATAAATACTGTTCAGTTTCTTGCACAGACTGATCGTTATGTGTCTGAAGACCTCAATGTGTCGTCAAAAGCCACAGGGTTTAATTTGGTTTTGTCTGTGTATGTTTCTTTTACTCTTGAAGATTTGGTAACCATTGCCTGCCATTATATGACTGACAGACTGCAATGGTTTGAGTTAAAAATCTCTGTTTGTGTTCTACTGAAGAAACAAAGTCACCTTCATCTTGGATTTTTATTTTTGGGTGAACTATCCCTTTAATTCCGGAATTTGTATTTGATTACATTACATTAGATTTGGGCCGGATATGAGGTTATTTCCATTGTCTATTAGTCAAACATGTTTTGACTGAACAGTTGTCTGCCAAAGTGGTTGATCTATAAATAAATATATTAGAAATATCACAGCACACACCGGCAGTATAATCACCACTCAAGTGATAAATTGAGATCCACAGACAGTGCTGGCCTGGTTTTCATTTGAGATAATGATCAACCCTGGGATTGTTAAAAAGGGCTTGTAGAGGTCAAGACTAGATATAACTTTATCAGAATTAGACGAGATTCATTACTGGTTTCATTTCGTTAATTGGAAGTTGAGGGGTTTGAAGTGTTCTGAAGAAGACAGACTTGCTCAATCATATCAGAGATCATCTGACTAGGCGGAGGAGGTTAACCTAAAGAGATTCTCAGCGACTCTATCGGGTTAATTAGATCTCTGATGAAGCTGCTGATCTTTCCTAGCAACCCTTTCTTAAAACACTTTAAAATTCATAGATTATCTTGAGCCGTAGAGCACTGTAGTGTAATGTAGTCAATAGATCATCACTAATCATTGGAGTGAAGCAGAGACAGTTCTATTCTTACCTTTTATAGCCTGAAATGTCCGTTCAGGAAATACTTGTTTGTACTTGATAATATAAGGAAGTGCGATGATAGTCTGTTGTGTTCATCCAGTCATTGACACTGACATTGCAAGTATGCAAATAACATATGCTTAGGAATGTGCAATGTGAAACGTCAGTTTATGATTAATTGTTAGGCCTGGGTAAATTTTGAGTGGTGTGAAACATAAATATTCTGATTTAAATTTTAAGATGCATGTTGAAAACAGTTGTGCTGCTTAATATTTTGTTGGAACCTGTGATACATTTTTTTTTTTCAGAATTCTTCAATAAATAAAAAGTTAAAAATAACAGCATTTATTTAAAATATAAATATTTTGTAAAAATATACACTACCATTTAAAAAGTTGTGGTTAGTTATTTGTTATTCTTTCTTTTTTTGAAAGAAGTGAATACTTTTATTCACCAAGGATCTGTTAAATTGATAAATAAATAATTGATAAATTGATAGCAAATACTATTTTAAATAAATGCTGTTCTTTTTAACTTTTTATTCATAAAAAAAATCCTGAAAAAACAATCACAGGTTCCAAAACAATATTAAGCAGCAAAGCTGTTTCCAACATTAATAAAAGTAATACATCAGCATATTAGAATAATTTCCGAAGGATCATGTGGCACTAAAGACTGGAGTGATGGCTGATGAAAATTCAGCTTTGCATCACAGAAATCAATTATATTTTAAAATATATTGAAATAGAAAACATTATTTTGAACTGTAATAATATTTCACAATTATTTAAAAAAATACTGATTGAGAAAATTAAATAGATTTTGAGGGACATGTAAATACATATAAAGATATTCACAAATGTCTCACAAAGATGAGATCCACAAATATACAAAGGAGTTGTACAAAAATGTATTAAATTGACTCTTAAATAAAATGAGATATGCAAATTGAAAAATTGAAAGTACACTCTTAAAAATAAAGGTGCTTTAAAAGATTCTTCAAGCGATGCCATAGAAGAACCATTTTTGGTTCCACAAAGAACCATTTGGTCAAAGGTTCTTTAAAGAACCATCTCTTTCTTCCCTTTTTATAATTTGAAGAACCTTCTTTCGCCACAAAGAACCTTTTGTGAAACAGAAAGGTTCTTCAGATGTTAAGGGTTCTTTAGGGAACCATTTAGACAAAAAGGTTCTTCTATGGCATCGTGAAGCACCTTTATTTTTAAGAGTGTATCCTCAAATATGTTTTTGTCACAAATGCAACTTTCTAACCCCATACCCAAGCTATATAGGCCCCAGAATATCCCAGAAATGTGAAGTCTTGCTGTCGACTTGTATAAGACTCGTTTGCCCCTGTTATAGAGCGCAAAACTGTATTTATTCTAACTGTTCTAGGACGATTACAACCGATTCTGGTGAAATGCGCTCACCCGAATGGGTGGGAAAATGTGGTTTGATAATCGTTCTGAAGCTCGCTGTGATTCACATCGCATAATAAATCAGGCAGACAGGTGCTTTTTGTTGTAGGAGGTTGAGATGGAAGGAGCCATCAAGTCTTGGATAAACACGTAAGATTATGGCAGCGATCTCCTTGGCTCCGGCCTTCCGGTAATCCGTTTTTCTGATGTGACGATCAAATGTATCTCTTCCTCCAGTCGAGTAAGCTGGCTTAATGGGCAGAGGAACCTTCCCGACTAAACATCTTCTTAATGCAGCCTGTGCACGTAGGACTCTGTAGGTTTATTTCTGTTTCTCTGCTCTAAAGAGATTACAGCAATGATTGACAGGCCTGGGTTTGGCTAATGAGGATGCGCTCTCAAACGCTAAACTTGTAGCAGTGCTAGACTTTCCTTGATAAATTGTTGTTAAATCAGGCTTCTTTCATTCTGCAGATCTTTGTTATTCTGTGGGTGTTCTTTAGAAACCCACAAAGCCGATCTGCTTAAACCAGAAGACAGATTTGTGGCACCTACAGAGGCCTCCAGAACTATTTGGACACTTAAAAGGTCTCAGTTTTGTTTACTGTGTTGACTCGTGAGATCCTGTCCCCTTTTCTCCCTTTTTCTTTTTATATAGCCAGTATGCTACTACAGCCATGGCCAAAAGTTTTGAGAATGACATAAATATTGGAAATTGGAAAAGTTGCTGCTTAGTTTTTATAATAGCAATTTGCATATACTGCAGAATGTTATGAAGAGGGATCAGATGAATTGCATAGTCCTTCTTTGCCATGAAAATTAACTTAATCCCGAAAAAAACTTTCCACTGCATTTCATTGCTGTCATTAAAGGACCTGCTGAGATCATTTCAGTAATCGTCTTGTTAACTCAGGTGAGAATGTTGACGAGCACAAGGCTGGAGATCATTATGTCAGGCTGATTGGGTTAGAATGGCAGACTTGACATGTTAAAAGGAGGGTGATGCTTGAAATCATTGTTCTTCCATTGTTAACCATGGTGACCTGCAAAGAAACGCATGCAGCCATCATTGCGTTGCATAAAAATGGCTTCACAAGCAAGGATATTGTGGCTACTAAGATTGCACCTAAATCAACAATTTATAGGATCATCAAGAACTTCAAGGAAAGAGGTTCAATTCTTGTTAAGAAGGCTTCAGGGAGTCCGAGAAAGTCCAGTAAGCGCCAGGATCGTCTCCTAAAGAGGATTCAGCTGCGGGGTTTGGAGTGCCACCAGTGCAGAGCTTGCTCAGGAATGGCAGCAGGCAGGTGTGAGCGCATCGAAGACTTTTGGAAGATGGCCTGGTGTCAAGAAGGGCAGCAAAGAAGCCACTTCTCTCCAAAAAAAACATCAGGGACAGATTGATCTTCTGCAAAAAGTATGGCGAATGGACTGCTGTGGACTGGGGCAAAGTCATATTCTCCGATGAAGCCTCTTTCCGATTGTTTGGGGCATCTGGAAAAAGGCTTGTCCGGAGAAGAAAAGGTGAGCGCTACCATCAGTCCTGTGTCATGCCAACAGTAAAGCATCCTGAGACCATTCATGTGTGGGGTTGCTTCTCATCCAAGGGAGTGGGCTCACTCACAATTTTGCCCAAAAACACAGCCATGAATAAAGAATGGTACCCAAAACACCCTCCAACACCAACTTCTTCCAACAATCCAACAACAGTTTGGTGAAGAACAATGCATTTTCTAGCACGATGGAGCACCGTGCCATAAGGCAAAAGTGATAACTAAGTGGTTCAGGGACCAAAACTTTGAAATTTTGGGTCCATGGCCTGGAAACTCCCCAGATCTTAATCCCACTGAGAACTTGTGGTCAATCCTCAAAAGATGGGTGGATAAACAAAAACCGAATAATTCTGACAAACTCCAAGAAGTGATTATGAAAGAATGGGTTGCTATCAGTCAGGATTTGGTCCAGAAGTTGATTGAGAGCATGCCCAGTCGAATTGCAGAGGTCCTGAAAAAGAAGGGCCAACACTGCAAATACTGACTCTTTGCATAAATGTCATGTAATTGTCGATAAAAGCCTTTGAAACGTATGAAGTGCTTGTAATTATATTTCAGTACATCACAGAAACAACTGAAACAAAGATCTAAAAGCAGTTTAGCAGCAAACTTTGTGAAAACTAATATTTGTGTCATTCTCAAAACTTTTGGCCACGACTGTATACAGGAAGCATACTGGTCTTATTTATTGTAAATGATTTTTAATATGCTCAAATATTTGAATTAATATTTTATAATCTATTAATTGTGATGAATGAATCAACAGTAATGTAATATATTTTAAACTATATAAAATTTTAAAATGATAAATTATATAAAATTATAAATGAGCTTATGCTTCTTTTTTAAAATCTTTTTTATATATTTTTTATTCTAAAATATTTTTAATATTTTAATTATTGTGATAAATTAATCAACAGCAATGTAATATATTTTAATTATATAATATTATAAAATGAGCAAAATATTTTTATATTTTTAATATGCTCAAATATTAATACTATTTTATAATAATTAATTGTGCTAAATTAATCAACAGTAATGTAATACATTTAAAATTATATACAATTATAAATTTATAAAATATATAAAATTATAAAGTAAGCATATGCTCAGATTTTTTACATATTTTACATATTTTAAAATAATAATAATAAATCATTATGTTTATAAAGTCAATAAATTGGAGATACTTTTGATTATTAACATTGAATGAAACCATTAAAATGTAATCCAGAAAATTAATGGAAAATACAGAGTTTGATAAAAATGTAAAAACTGATTTTGAGAGAAACAAAAACAAACAAAACATTTTATAGGGCCTTAAAACTTTTATTTTTGTTAAACTTTTAAACTGCTGTTTAGTGATTTTATACGTTTCAGGATTTATTTAATTATACATGTTTTTTATTCATATTTTTAATTTAACCATTAAAACGAAAAATTAAAACAGAACAAAAACAGCCTCAGAAATATTCAAATGGAAAAACAGGAATTTGGAAAAAATAAAACAGAATTTGGGGGAAAAAAAATTAATGGATTTCATAGGACCCTACATTGAAGACTGAAGTAATGATGCTGAAAATTCAGCATTTTCATCACAGAAATAAATTATATTTTAAAATATATTGAAATGGATTTATTATTGTGTATTATAATATATTTCACAAATTTATTTTTGTTTTTACTGTTTTTAAATAAATAAATTTAGCCTTGGTATGTGTAAGAGACTTCTTTCAAAAACATTAACAATTTTACATAAACACATACACTAACTTGCATTACTGCATTTTTTTTTTTTACTGCACTACATTTAAAAAAAATTTTTTTTAGATATTAACAGAAAAACCATGATGACTTTACATTTTCAGGCTGCCCATGGTTGTAGGCAACTTTAAATATCATGGAAGCCTAAAATGTTTATTTACATGCTTGGAAGACCATAAAATTAATCAAATCTAATAATTGAAATTTCTATTAACAAATGTCAGGCATTACAGCTAAAGATTTCTCTTTGTGAGTGTGATCTTTATGAAATGATTCTCTAATAATCACAAGTAATTGGCAACGTCATTGAAATTCATAGGTCAACGTATATTTGTGATATTTATGAAATATCTCATTATGTCTCGACCTGTTTCGATTCATAAAGGCTGACAGCAAGTATCCAACAATGGAATTATGTTTTCTAGTGCTCGTGTAGCAATTATGGGTTTGCTCTTTTGGTATGATGAAACGTTGAGTTATGAATGCGGGATGGAGTTCAGCGAGACAGAGGAGTCAGAGAGAGACAGGGAAAGAGAGAGAGAGAGAGAAAGGAAGAGAGAGAGTGATTTACTGCGGCAAGGCAGACAGCAATTCTCTCTGGCATTTGGATCTACTCCGAGAACCTGTGAGTCATCAAAGTGTCAGGTCACGTTTTTGATGGAATCTCTGACACATTGGGAATAAAAAACACACTGCACTTGGAGAGCCACTTCTTTGTATCACCACTGTCCCATGGCACCATTTGAAGTCCTTTCATAAAAACCATGTTTTACCCCACTGTATAGAACAGTATATTTGTTGATCATGTTTTTATCCTTTGAGATGCATATTCTGCATCATGTATTGTACTACATTGTTTGTGTATCTTATAGGGCAGTCAATTTCACACAATTATTTGGTATTATTAATTTACAATATGCAATTAATCATGCCGCATGACACCTCATAATCATAAAGCACCTGTTTAATGATGTGGAAATAAAGAACAAACAATTTTTTGACAAAAAGGCCAGTTTATATGAGTGCCACAGTAATGTATTTTAAATTATATAAAATTATATAATGATAAAATATATCAAATTATAACAATATACATTGTATAAAATTAAATAATGAGCATATTCTTAGATTTTTTTTAAAATATTTGAATACAATGTTTAATATACTCAAATATTTTGAATAATATTTTATAAGCTATTAATTGTAATTAATCAACAGTAATTTAATGTAATATATTTTAAATTATATAAAACGATAAAGGATGTGCTCAGATTTTTTAAATATTTGTATACAAATTATAATATGATCAAATATTTTTAATAATATTTTACAATTATTAATTGTGATACATTATTCAACAGTAATGTAGCATAATATTTTTTACATTATATAAAATTATAAAACGAGCATATGCTTATTATGATTTTTTAAATATTGTTATTTTTTATATGCACAAATATTTCAAATAATATTTCATAATCTCTTAATTATAATAAATGAATCAACAGTAATGTAATATATTTTAAATGATATAAAATTATAACATGAGCATGTGCTCAGATTTAAAAAAAAATATTTGTAATAATATTTTTAATATGCTCAAATATTTTTAACAATATTTTATAATTTATGAATTGTGATAAATGAATCAACAGTAATGTAATGTAATATTTTAAATTATACAAAATTATAAAATGGTAAATTATATAAAATTATAAAATTAGCATATGCTTAGATTAAAAAAATATTTGTAATAATATTTTTAATGCTCAAATATTTGTAATAATATTTAAAAATATATTAATTGTAATAAATTAATCAAGAGTAATGTAATGTCATATATTTTAAACGATATAAAATTATAAAATTATAAATTATATAAAATTATAACGAGCATATGCTCAGATTTTTTAAATATTTTTAATATGCTCAAAAATTGTTAATAATATTTTATAATCTAGTCATTTTAATAAATTAATCAATAGTAATGTAATTGAATGTATTGTAAATTATATAAAATTATAAAATGATAAATTATGTAAAATATGAAATGGTCATATTTTTTAAAATATTTTTTATAATATTTTAATATACTCAAATATTTTTCATAGTATTTTATGATCTAATAATTGTGATATGTTAATCAACATTAATGTAAATGTATTTTAAATTATATAAAATAAATGATAAATTATATAAAATTATCAAATGAGCATATGATCAGATTTTAATTAAATTTTTTTATATTTTAATTATTAATTGTGATAAATTAATGAACAGTAATGTAATATATTTTAAATAATATAAAATTTTAAAATGAGCAAAATATTTTTATATTTTTGATATTCTCAAATATTATTAATAATATTTTATAATTGATTAATTTTGCTAAATGAATCAGTAATGGAATACATTTAAAATTATATAAAATTATACATTTATAAAATATATAAAATTATAAAGTAAGCATTTGTTCAGATTTGTTACTTATTTTTTGTAATATTTTTTATACGCTTAAATATTTTTTATAATATTTTATAATCTATTGTGATAAAATAATCAATAGTAATGTAATTAATTTTGTTAATAATGTGATTTAATGTATTTTTTATTTATTATTATTTTTATTTTTTTGTAAATCCAGGAATGGGCGGCAAACAATGTGACCCGGCAACAGATCGAAGACACAGTTTTGTACGGCTACTACAGTAAGTACCAGATGACACTATTTTGGTGCAGTAAATTCAATTTACTTACCTTGCATTTTAGAAAATGTACCGTTCATATTCCTTCATCATCTGCCCTTATTGTTCGAGTTTTATTGTGAGAGCCAGCACAGTCCAGTCCGCAGCTCATCGTTAATGCCCATTCACTCGGGTTATAAATTATGGTGCGCACATGATCTGACATCGGCCTACAAAAGCTGGCAGTTAAGTCGCTGGATGGTTTTATTTGTGTGGAACCGTCTTGGTCAAATTAAGCTAAAGTGAGTGCAGTTTTCAGCTGAATAAATCTCTTGTCTCCGAGGGTAAGAAACCACATTAGTCAGTGACCTTTTCCGTGAATAAGGTCGAAAAGACTCGTGAATGTGGTCGAACACGTCTTTTTGGAACCGCATCCCCTCTTTATGACTTAACAGCGTTAAATATGTCTCAGTGACATGCATGCATGCTTTAATTGAGTCCTCCATTGCTTCCACTTTAAATAATATCTTTTAGGAATGCTGGGAGCTGGGACAAGGTAACATAAAATTGACTTATGGCACAGTTGCTTGATTATCATTAGAGTTTGCGAACAGATGCTGCGCGGAACAGGCCGTCAGTAGTAGAGCGGCACGGCGTCTGTTGAGCGGTGCCAAGTGCGCTAGAGACAAGCTGTCAGCCAATACAAACCAGCCAATCAAAAACCCTCACTTCCATCGTCAGAAAAGCATCAGAAGATTAACAATGACAGTGCAGGTAGACACGCCGCAAATCCCCTGTCCAGCTGTCGGCCCGTGTTCTCCGAGAACAAAACAAAATATGATTTCATGCTCAAAATTGATTCGATAAGTCGATAAGATGTACTTTGACAACAAAACTTTTGTTTTCAGGAGAACTTTAGAGTGATTTGTGCCAGAACATGATGTGGGGAAAATATGCTGTTTTGTAGATAACGTCAAGCATTTGCAATGCATTTACTGACTGAAACAGAATATTCAGTGTGAAACATTCATTGGGATTTGATTGCATCATGAAAAGTACAAATTATTAATGGTATAATAAAGTATAATATGAATGGTACTTGTTAAGGCTTAGGGCTCATGCTTATAAATCCAACAAAGCCCTAACCATAAGTATTAAACATTGATGTTTGACTTGGCCCGCATATTGCGCTAAAAACATTTTAAATAATGTGGCTTGTTGAGGAGTGGTGTGATTTTACTTGTTTAGGTTTTTTCGTTTTTTTGGCTGTTAACTTGATAAAATCTTCTAAACTTGTGTTGAAAGAAGAACCTGAGGTGCCAGAATATCTTGAGACTTGAAGGTTTGATGCTTTTGACTTGGACCCATAAGCAATCAGAACCATCCTGAACACATCCTGAGCATAGAAACTTTTCTTTTTAGAGTTGTGTTCATACTTAAAACAAACTCTGGTGCGATTGCTTTGTTAGTTCGGTTCATTTGAGTAAGTGTGAACACTGCCATTTGAACCCTGGTGTGCACCAAACAAGCGGACTGAGACTGCTAAAAAGATGGGTCTCAGTCCGCTTCCAAATGAACATTAGTGCGGTTTGAATGAAATATGAAAGCAACACGGACCAAATACTTCTAAACGGGCCAAAAACAGGAGGTAATGACAAGATGCGACATGATTTCACGAAGGAAACAAGCAGTGTATCCAAAACAAAACGAGCAGAGGGCAAACAAGTAGCAACGATGAGATAAAGTGCCTTTTTATGACCGTATTGTGAGTTTGCAGGTGGTGAAAATAAAATCATATGCACACAACAATGATCGCTATAGCTGCAAAACTTGCTCACTAGCACATTATTAAGAAAGGCCATTTGCAAAGATGCTTAAAAACCTTATACTCACTTCTGCTATGGGTGAAGCTGCATCTCGAATGATTCGCATGAACATAGATGCATATGTAGATCGGGATCGGCGCTTTCCTTTCAAAAACGAAAGTAACGTTAAACCTCTGCATCTTCAGCAACTCAGGTGTCGGGAGTAAATGGCAAACTGCTATGTTCATTATTACATCCAATAACAGAACACCTCAAACGCTCAATCGGAGACATTATTGTCTTCCCCTGCACCTGAGTCGACACAATGACGATCGGAGTCGGACTGTTTCAGCTCGGTGAGGGCGGGTCTAAGGTAAGGTGCTCATGTCAATCAGCTATCGTGACTAAACTATCTACACCTCTGTCGGTGTGTCATCAATCAGGCCTCTGTCGGTGTGCTGTCAACCTGACCAATCAGGTTGTGAATGTATCACTATGTCTTTAGGTTCGCTGTCAATAATGCCAGTGTGAACGCTAAGCGGACAAGGACCAAATGTATGATTTTCCTTTTTGGTCCGGACCAAATGAACCAAACGAACCAAACTACAAGTGTGAACACATCATTTGAGAAAATTCTATAATCTAGTTGTTTAAAGTGACAGTTCTGTCATTTTTAAGGTGTGTTCACACTTGTAGTTCAGTTCGTTTGGTTCATTTGGTCCAGACCAAAAAAGAAAATGATACATTTGGTCCTGGTCCACTTAGCATTCACACAGGCATTTTTGACAGCGAACCTAAAGATACTGAACCTAAAGACAAAGTGATACGTTCACAACCTGTTTTGACGGGTTGAATGATGTGTATTTTGTGACCCCATTCACTGTTTTTGGTTTGTTTAGAAGTATTTGGTCCATGTTGCGTTCATATTTAGTTCGGGCTGCACCAGAGTTTGTTTGGAAGCGGACTAAGACCCGTCTTTTTAGCGTCTCGGTCCACTTGGACACTCAGATGGCAGCGTTTACACTTACTCTAATGAGCCGCACTTACAGAGCAGTCGCACCAGAGTTTTAATTGAACCAAACATGACAAGTGTGAACACACCCTTAAACATCTTCATGTTGTTCCAAACCTGTATAACTGACTTTCTTTTGCAGAATGCAAAAAATATATTTTCTAAATTAATTAATTAATTCAGTAATGTTGTTTCTGATACCACTGGCTTTCATTTTATACACAAAACAATTAAAAAACCTCTTTAAAATATGTTGTTTTGCATTTCGGAGACGAAAGTAAGTCACTGTACCTTCAATATAATTTATTTAATCTGCACGGCCTTGGTAATGTCAGCAAAACAGAAAAGTGAGATGCTGAGAAAGTGTGCATTTTGAAGAAAGTCATTAGGACTGTAAAAACTAGTGATGCTCCGATTGATCGGCCGATATTGGCTTAAAATAGCTTGATCGGCGAACCCCAAAAGCGCCGATCAAAAAAGCCGATCACTTGACGTAAATTACTCGCCTGACTTTTTCACACGTGCATGCAAGGCGCACAGGTAAACAACAGCAGAGCGGAGCTTACCAGTGGCAACATGAGTACTAAATTCCTTATTCGTTTTGTAAGGGTAGTCTTGTTATTGGGCATGTGACTAAGTTGTGCGTGTACAGAGTGCTGACTGTAGTTTTGGAGGAGACGTTCAAGTTTACTTTCGGTTTCATTCTCTGCTATCCGCTATCTTCAGGGAGTGGTAAATGTGCGTGCTTGAATGTAAATGAATGTATCTTTCTATACCCGTCATATTGCAATAATGTTACTGCTGTATGTCTGATTGTTGTCATCAGTTCATGTTGTAGTTCAGTTCATATAGAATGAGGAGAAACGGTGCGCGTGTAATTCACGTGCATATGTTTAGCACCATTTTATCGCATCGTAATTCTAATGAACGCATATAGATGTTACTGAGGTGAATGTTTATGTTTCCTATACACAGACGGATTCTGATATATCGTATTTAATTCAGCCTAAACCACATTTTACTACCTTTATCCTAATGACTGTGCAATGCTGGATAATAAAATCCTTACATAATCTTAAAAAGCAGCTACAAATAACAAGCAAAGAACATTTACATTATCAAAGAACTTCATCACTAACTAGTGTAGCCTAGTCTAGTGCGAGGTTCACTTTAAAAAACACTCCGTTATAATCAGTTTATCTATCTACACTGTATGATGAATAAATCTCTTACCCATGCGGTGCGTTAAGGCGACGTGGCCACTCCATGCGTGTGTTTATACCGCAGCAAGTTTCTGAAGCATCCTAGAACCGACTCTCTGCACTGCATCGCTAAAGTTTGGCGCCTTTTTGACGGATAATAATAATAATCGTCTTGCTTTCGTCAAAGGCATCAATCAGCAACTGGTGATATCTCTTAACTATTGTCGATACACGATACTATCGTCTACAACCCTAACTTGGTGGTTCTTCAAGATCTTGACTGTAGCCTATTTCTACAGTTTTTTTTTCAGTATAGTTAATTTAGAGTTAGTTTAATTTCTAAAAATGGTGCAAACTCTGCTAGATTATAGATAAAAGATTCCCATTCCCCTGCCATTCTGTGATCGGCAGTGATCGGCAGATCATGATCTTGGTGATTGGTAATCGGTGATCGGCCCCAAAAATGCTGATCGGAGCATCTCTAGTAAAAACAACGGTTTTTGTTCCCTTCAGAATAATGTAGTGATGAATTGTGCACAGTGAGACAAGGGACATTCGTTAAGACTGGATCCTTGGCCTGAAAACTTTTTGCTTTAGTGGCTTAAAATGATCAGATCACAGAGAAGCTGGAAACATAGCCATGTCTCTTGTACAAAAATCTTTTTGGTGTGTTGTTTTCACAACTATGTATAGGTTATAAAATGTATAGTTTATAAAGATGAATTCAGTAATTTATATAAAACAAAGAAATTACCTTCTGGTCGTACACAGTGGGTTAAAGGGTTAGTTCACTCCTTAATTAAAATGTCCTGATAATTTGCTCACCCCCTTGTCATCCAAGATGTTCATGTCTTTCTTTCTTCAGTCAAAAAGAAATGTACGTTTTTTTGAGGAAAACATTCTAGGATTTTTCATATAGTGGACTTCAATGAGAGCCAACGGACTGAAGGTCAAAATTGCAGTTTCAATGCAGCTTCAAATAACTCTACACGACCCCAGCCGAAGAATAAGGGTCTTACCTAGCAAAACACTATATGGAGAAAAAAAACTATATATATTTTTTTACTCAAAAAAAACTTAATTTCTTTCGGATTGAAGAAAGAAAGACATGAACATGACATGGGAGTAAGTAAATGATTAGAAAGAATTCATTCTGGAAGTGAACTAATCCTTTAATTACTTTTCACAATAATGAAACTAATAAAAACTGTGATTCTACCGGTAGACAGTGAGATTATGAATTCCAGAATAAAATCAGATAAACTCTGCTTTATTAAAACAATTTCCACAGAACACCAGTATAGACTCTACATTTGAACCCACGACTTCCACATCTTGTGTTGTTCAGCACACTATCCCTAT
This sequence comes from Garra rufa, assembly GCF_049309525.1. NCBI lineage: Eukaryota > Metazoa > Chordata > Actinopteri > Cypriniformes > Cyprinidae > Garra > Garra rufa. The sequence goes on along the minus strand of NW_027394412.1, from coordinate 6,616 downwards.
GATGTTCTCCTCCTACTTTGTTTCTTGTGTTGTATCTCTTCTTTCTTTGCTGTGAAATCCACAAAGGGTCTGATTGCTTCATTTCTGGGTTTTCTGGAAGATCAGGGGTTGTACCATGCTGACTCTGCTCAGAGACACCAGAATGCTGCGTTTGTACTTCCGATAGAAAATGAAATTTGAAAAGAAAAGAAAACCCCAGTGTAAAAGCTGTCCTGGTGTGCTGTGTGGCCCTCTTTTCAGGCATCAGGCGTGGAGGTGGGATAGAGTGATGAAAGACGAGATACGGGTGACTTTGAGTTTCTTAAGAAGATTGAGGATAGGAGAGACGACCGTCTCATGAAGTGTGTGATTATGACTAACACAGCCTCAGCTGCAGAACAATCTGTTCACTAGAAAAATGGTTATAGGGTGCAAATACGTAGGCTTTGAAGACCTGTGTGTGTGGAAGGGGTTTGAGGAGATCAGAATCCTGTGGAGTTATTAGGCTTGCGAATAGGTGCTGTATACCTCTGAGTCATTCAAAAAAACAGCTGTTGGAATGGTGACTTTTAAAGTAAGTTTCTGTAAGATGTAGCTATTATTTAATACTTATAACTAAAAAGTTCTTTCTAAATTGCTTTGTCTTAAGATTATGAAAGCCTGTTTCCCCCATTGAATTAAAAATAGAAAAAGGTAATTGCAGCTTTTTTATCTTTCAATTCTGACTTTTTTTTCTACCAACTGTGAGTTTACATCTCAAAATTCTGACTTTTTTTCTCTCAGAATTGCGTGATACAAACTTGCAATTCTGAATTTTTTTTTTTTAATAAATAAAGTCACAATTCTGAGAACTAAAGTCAGAATTGGGAGATACAAGTTCACAATTCTGTGACATTATATTTCGCAATTTTGACTTTATAAAATGCAGTTGCGAGTTATTGAGTCAGAATTGTGAGATATATTGTATAATTTTATAATTTTAAGAAAATATCAGTCTTTTTCCCCCTCGGGATAGGACTTTATAATTAGCAATTCTGACTTTACTTCTCACAATTGCGAGTTTATATCCGGCTAATCTGACTTTATAATTTGCAATTGTGCGTTTATATCACAATTCTGAGAAAAAAAGTCACAATTGCGAGATACAAACTCGCATTTGGGTGAAAAAAGTAAAATTAGATCAATCTCGCAATTCTGGCTTTATTTATCATTATTGCGAGTTTATGTAACTTTATAACTTGCAGTTGCAAGTTTATATCATGTGGTTCTGAATTGCAAGATAATGTATACTCACAAAAGGTAAAATAATCTTGCAATTTTGACTTTATTTCTCACAATTGTGCGTTTACATCCTGCTAATCTGACTTTATAATTTGAAATTGTGAGTTAATATCACACAATTCTGAGAAAAAAGTCACAATTGCGAGATACAAACTCGCATTTGCGTGAATAAAGTAAAAGACAAATCTCGCAATTCTGACTTTATTTCTCGCAATTGTGAGTTTATATTCTGCTATTCTGACTTTATAATTTGAAATTGAGAATTTATATCACACGATTCTGAGAAAAGGAAGTCAGAATTGCAAAATACTAACTTGCATTTGCACAAAAAATTTAAATAATACAAATCTCTCAATTCTGACTTTATTTTTTCGCAATTGTGAGTTTATGTCCAGCTAATCTGACTTTTATAATTTGAAATTGAGTTTATATTACAATTCTGAGAAAAAAGTCACAATTGCGAGATACAAACTCGCATTTGGGTGAAAAAGTAAAATAAGATAAATCTCACAATTCTGACTTTATTTCTCACAATTGCGAGTTCATGTCCTGCTAATCTGACTTTATAATTTGCAGTTGTGAGTTTACGTAGCACAATTCTAAGAAAAAAGTCAGAATTGCGAGATACAAACTCGCATTTGCGCGAAAAAGTAAAATAAGATAAATCTCACAATTCTGACTTTATTTCTCACAATTGCAAGTTTATATCCAAATTATAATCTGACTTTATAATTTGCAGTTGTGAGTTTAAATTACAAGTCTGAGAAAAAAAAAGTCAGAATTGCGAGATACAAACTCGCATTTGCGCGAAAAAGTAAAATAAGACAAATCTTTCAATTCTGACATTATTTTTTGCAATTGTGAGTTTGTACCTCGCTAATCTGACTTTATAATTCGGATTTGTTCGTTTATATCACACAATTCTGAGAAAAAAAAGTCACAATTGCGAGATACAAACTCGCATTTGGGTGAAAAAAGTCAAATAAGACAAATCTCACAATTCTGACTATTTCTCACAATTGCAAGTATATATCCTACTAATCTGACTTTATAATTTGTAATTGTGAGTTTAAATCAAACAATTCTGAGAAAAAAAGTCAGAATTGCAAGCTACAAACTCGCATTTGTGCGAAAAAGTATAATAAGACAAATCTTGCAAATCTGACTTTTTTTTGCAACTGTGAGTTTGTACCTCACTAATCTGACTTTATAATTCGGAATTGTTCGTTTATATCACACAATTCTGAGAAAAAAAGTCACAATTGCAAGATACAAACTCGCATTTGGGTGAAAAAAGTCAAATAAGACAAATCTCACAATTCTGACTATTTCTCACAATTGCAAGTATATATCCTACTAATCTGACTTTATAATTTGTAATTGTGAGTTTAAATCAAACAATTCTGAGAAAAAAAGTCAGAATTGCAAGCTACAAACTCGCATTTGTGCGAAAAAGTATAATAAGACAAATCTTGCAAATCTGACTTTTTTTTTGCAACTGTGAGTTTGTACCTCACTAATCTGACTTTATAATTTGGAATTGTTAGTTTATATCACACAATTCTGAGAAAAAAAAGTCACAATTGCGAAATACAAACTCGCATTTGTACGAAAAAGTAAAAAAAGACAAATCTTGCAATTCTGAATTTATTTCTCACAATTGCTAGTTTATATCCTGCTAATCTGACTTTATAATTCACAGTTGCGGGTTTATATCCTGCTAATCTGACTTTAAATCATAATTGCGAGATACAAACTTGTATTTGGGCGAAAAAAGTAAAATAAGACAAATCTTGTAATTCAGACTTTATTTCTCACAATTGCGAGTTTATATCCTGCTAATCTGACTTTATAATTCACAATTTTGAGTTTATATCACGCAATTCTGAGAAAAAAAAAGTCAGAATTGCGAGAAACAAACTCTCATTCGGGCGAAAAAACTAATATAACATAAATCTCATTATTTCTCGCAATTGCAAGTTTATATCCCGCTAATCTGACTTTATAACTTGCAGTTGCAAGTTTATATCATGCAGTTCTGAATTGCGAGATGTACAGTAAAATCACAGTTGTGAGAAAAGAAGTCAGAATTGTGAGATTAAAAAATCGCAATAACCTTTTTGTATTAACTAACTATATAGAATTGTATTGTACTAACAATATAAAAGAACCATTACTCACACTTAAACATGAATGGGGAAAATCATTTTATTTTTTTTTTTTTATTTTTTTTTTTTGAGCATATGCTCCTTTTTAAAATAAACAAACTATAGATAAAATAACATTTTTAATAGAATAAGTACAGAATAACGTAATAGATTTTTGTGTTTGTGCACTTCATGAAATGTGGACACAAATGGTATTTCTTCCATGGAGTGACTCGTGTGCGGTTTTCAGTTTCCTTCTTTTCATTTTCAACATGCTACAGTCATCGAGAGCGCTGGGGTTTATTCAGCAGAGATTTACTGTTTGCTTTTGTATTCCTGATGACAAATGTTTGTCTTTCTTTTCGTTTGCTCTCGAGCTCATCCCGTTGTCCTCGTGGGGATGGACATAGAGAGGAACAACTGTCTCATCCAGAGAAACGCAAACCAAGCAGGAGGAGGAATAGGAACAAATTTGAATCTTTTGCAAAAGTGTGGTGTCAACACCTCTCAAGAGCTCATCCAAGAAAAGTGCCTTTGTTCTCGGAAAAAGATGCCACGCGCTGCTTTTCCACCATCCGCCATTAACACTCAACCATCTGAGCGCTGGGTATTTGCATTAAAATCACCTGCTGCAGTGAAATCTAACAGTAATTAATAGATTGTCCTCAATCAGTAGCTGTATTCTGCAAGCTGCTCCCGCAGTCTCTCGCTCACAGGTCATTATACTGCCATTAAGGTATGTAGATATTGTTTCCTCCACGGACATAACCGCAGTGCCTTCAAACGGAATCATCCTGCTGCTTTTTTTTCTTCCTCTTGGTGGCATTTTCGTTCTGCTGCAGTTCTTGAATTAGTCGCATTGATTGCAGGCCCCCCCTCCCATCTCCGCATCATGTGCAGAAGAGATTTCCCAGCAGCCTGTAGGTGGAGATCAAGCTCCATCTATCACAGCAAAGCCGAATCCAATACATTTGAGGAGACTGGCAGGTCAAAGCCTCAAAGGCTTCTTTACAAAGCAGAATCTGAGATCCCTGTCCGCCCATGTCTGTGCAAACGGAATAATTACAGCCCTAACTTTATCTCGCCGCAGTGTGTGGCGATCACCACAAACTTGTCCCGAAGGAGGAAGAGATTGCTTTCTTCTCAAGCAGTTGGACTCTACCGACATGGTTGTAATTATTTTATTGCTGTGCATTCCCATTGTCAAACATGAACATGCTTGATGTCAGGAATTCAGCGAAATTCAGCGTTTGTTAGAGGCGTCATTCAAATCCAAACGTGAAGCCCACTCAACATCTACTGACGTGCTTAACAGCCCCTTCAAGAGCTTTTTGCTTGTTACAGCCGCTCAGTTTTAATCAAACTCTGCAGTGCTGTGTCATGTGTTAAGCTGAAAATGGGTTTTGTGCTTTGTGTAAGACAACACTTTACACTGTAATCATGTGACAGCTTTCAACCCCTGAAACATCTTGGTTCAGCAAATCTGACAGTGAACTTCATAAATACTAGAGAAAGTCCACATGTCCACGTATATGTTTGCAGACAGCCATACATTTTCAAAATGGCTCTTTTTCTGAGGTTTTATAAAGCATAATCTTTTTTGGAGTATCCTTTAATCTCTATATATATATATAATGCTTTATAAAACCTCAGAAAAAGAGCCATTTTGAAAATGTATGGCTGTCTGTATATATATATATATATATATATATATGTATGTGTACACATCTGCTCTGATTAAAGTTTCACTCATTAACTTTCGTGCACACTTAGGAGAGAACACTGCACAGTTATTAGTAAATGAGACCCAGTGTGAGCATAAATGTGTTTTTTGGCTTGCTCTCTGTTCTTGGTGCATGTTTCAGCATGATCGCTAATGGAAAGTGCAAGTCGCTGGTGGCGCCCAACAGCAGCAAACACTGACAGATTGTGCATTTATTGAAGTGGGCAGCTGTGCATGGCGCAAGGTCCTTGAACCTGCTGAGATGAGAGCTCAGGCCAAAGCGTACACAGGAAGGATTCAAATGTCGCCCCGCTCTGCCTGCCATTAATGCTCGGCCCAATTTCTGAGAGGCGCATCATGGTGCCTGTGCCTCGTGGCGGGGATTTTGATGATCGGGAGTGGGACGGTAAACCCAGATGGATTGCAGCTGAAGCCCCCATCCAAGACATCCCTGGAGATTAACCTCTTAGGTTAAGTAATTAAAGGGAAAATATATATTTGTTCAGATGGCCTGGGGCCAAGTCCTTGGGCAGCATTTCTATTTAATGTAGTGTTCTTTAGAGTGGACAGCCTCTACCTTGAGGTTTGGCTGCAAAGTACAAGGTTAAATGGAAAAGCATCCCTAAAAGTCCCTCGATACATCCGGTATCTTGAGCTTAAAGGCTTCCTATCATCCAGCCAGGAGTCTGTTAGCGATCCACGAGTTTGTTTGAAATGTCAAGACTGTTTAAAAGCTGAAAGCTTCCCTGAATTTTAACTTGAAGCTTTTTGAACTTTCATACAAGGATACCAGAAATGCTTTCGAGTCTGAAAGATAATCAGATCCAACTGTTGAGGAGTCACTGAGGTGTCCACCTCTGCACATTTAAATCTACATCTCTGGAAAATTAGACTAGGCGTTCACTTCTTTGCTCGCTCTCCATCGCCTCTTTTCACGTCCTCTCGAATAAGTAAAGGCCAGAGTCAGTCAGGTGTGTCTTGTGCAGAGCTCCTGGACTGAAAATGAATAGAAAAGATAAAAGTGAGGTAATTTCCTCAACTGAGGATGTGCCTCACATCAGGAGGACAGAAAATCATACGCCATCATTAGAGATACAGCTTTTCTGTTGAAATAATCAAACTGGACTAATCTATCTATCTACAGTGCCTTGCAAAAGTATTCATACCCCTTCATTTTTGTCACATTTTGTTTTGTTGCAGCATTATGTTAAACTGCTTTAAATTAGTTTTTCCCCACATCAATTTACACTCCATACACCATAATAATGATAAAGCAAAAACCAGATTTGCAAATTTTACAAATTTCTTAAAAATAAAACACTGAAATAAGTACATTGCATAAGTATTCATACCCTTAACTCAGTACATAGTTGAAGCACCTTTACAGCCTCAAGTCTTTTTGGGTATGATGTGACAAGCATTGCACATCTGCATTTGGCAATTATCTGCTATTCTTTGCCTCACCTTTTCACCTCTCAAGCTTTGT